>NW_027893150.1:0-240 GCF_054177405.1 Leptonychotes weddellii | reverse complement strand
TCGCCAGTCACTTATGATGAAGGAAAGGCAGGCAGATGGACAGACAACCTCTTCCAGTATTTAAAATTAGATACATTATCTCACTGAGTCCTTTCCAAACCATACCAGTCAGAAACTGTTTCCATAGGAGATGAGAAATTTGAACAACAGAGGGGTTAAGTTATTGCCCTGGTCATAGGGCTAGTAAGTAGTGGAACCAGAACTTGAACCCAAGTCTTTTGACTCCAGACGATTGCTTGG
>NW_027893149.1:0-240 GCF_054177405.1 Leptonychotes weddellii | reverse complement strand
TAGAGTTAAAGGCTACCCAGGTGGATTCAGCCTCTTACGGAAGCCCAGAATCTTTAAAGACAGTTTGGAGTTGGTTATAGGAGTTATGACCAGGTTCATCAGGATTTTGTGTGCAAGCCTGAATTTTGTTCCAATCAGCAGGCTTAGGAAAAGCTACTGTAACTGCCCGGTGGAGATTTCCAGTGAGCATTCTAGAATCTTGCCAAAGTTTTAGGGGTTTGTTTCTCTAAATCTTTTAGG
>NW_027893148.1:0-240 GCF_054177405.1 Leptonychotes weddellii | reverse complement strand
GAGAGCAACAGTTAGATTTCAGTAGCACTGTTAAAGACCTGCTGAGTGGAGACAGCTTGCAAACCAACCAGCAGCTGGTAGGTCAGGTAGCGTCTGACCTCACTAATCCTGCGTCTGATTTCTCGAGTGACATCAGGCTGTCTTCTGAGCTCTCAGGCAGCATCAATGATTTGAACACTTTAGACCCAAACCTACTGTTGATCCAGGTCGTCAGCAGGGACAAGACGATGAAGCTACACT
>NW_027893147.1:0-1572 GCF_054177405.1 Leptonychotes weddellii | reverse complement strand
ATCAGGAACCAGTGCCAAGGGAAGACCATGGCATTCAGTATTTAGATGTCACCACATCTTCAGGCTTGTGCAACAGGAAGAATTGCTTTTCATCAATAAACATTTATCAAGCACCTACTATAAACAAGGCATATTACTAGTCATTAGGGATATTGTAAATAAGATAAAATCACAGCCCTTATAAAGCTTGGTGGAGGACGCTGGCAATAAACAAAAGTACAAAATTCTAGAAGCAAAGTCAAAAGGCAAATGATAAACTAGTGGAAATACTTGCAATTCTTATACAAAGGGAAATTTTCTCTAATATGTAAAGAACTCCCAAAATAAATTTAGGAAAAAAATAGCAACTTAATAAAAAAGACTGGGCATAATAGACATTGTTCTTGATCTCATCGAGCTTGTAATCTCGTGGAATAATTCCTTTTTCTCTAAGGCTGAGGGAGTGGCTGGCCTGCATGGTTTTAAGGAACCAAAGGAAATATTGAGTGCTTGAGTAGCCCCTCTCATGTCTTTTTAGGGGCATAGCTAATAAAAGTCTGAATCTCAGCTCTGCCACTCACTAAATATGTGACTTGGAGGGAAATTGTTTAATGTCTTTGAGTTTCAGTGTCCCAATTTTTGATATGGGAATGATTCTTATTCTATAAGGTTGTTGAGAAGAATAAGTGATGTAATAGATATGATAATACTTAGTATAATAAGCACTAATAACCCTTTTCCCCTTCCATTTTCCATTTCTTATTCTTCCTAAAACTGAGAATAGAGGAGCAGTGTCCCTTATTGTGACAACACGTAGGGGTTTTTTTTCCTTTATTCTTTTTTTTTGCTTCTTACCTTGTATTATCTAGTTTTGACAAAAAGCTCTTAGGTATATCACTTCCCTGAAATCCCATGAGGTACCTATTTCTTAGCTCAATTTTGAAATGGGGAAATCGATAATCAGAAATATTAGTAATTTACCCAAGCCTCTACAGCTGGAAAGTGGTAAATTGGAATTCAAATCCAGGTCTTTGAACTGCACGGGCAATGCTTTTGTCACTATAGCACAAGGCCTCACATGACAACCTGAAATACTTGTCACCAGGCAAGAGTCCACTTGAGTATCTTTGATATTTTTTTATTATGTTATGTTAATCACCATACATTACATCATTAGTTTTTGATGTAGTGTTCCATGATTCATTGTTTGCATATATCACCCAGTGCTCCATGCAGAATGTGCCCTCTTTAATACCTATCACCAAGCTAACCCATCCTCCCACCCCTCTCCCCTCCAGAACCCTCAGTTTGTTTTTCAGAGTCCATAGTCTCTCATGGTTCATCTCACCCTCCGATTTCCCCCCTTCATTCTTCCCCTCCTGCTATCTTCTTCTTCTTCTTCCTTTTTTTTTTTTAACATATAATGTATTATTTGTTTCAGAGGTACAGATCTGAGAATCAGCAGTCTTGCACAATTCACAGTGCTTACCAGAGCACATAACCTCCCCAGTGTCTATCACCTAGCCACCCCATCCCCCCCACCCCCCACCACTCCAGCAACCCTCAGTTTGTTTCCTGAGATTAAGAATTCCT
>NW_027893146.1:0-240 GCF_054177405.1 Leptonychotes weddellii | reverse complement strand
TGAAAGATACTAATTTAGTGCCATTGTATTGTATTTAAGGCGACGGTTACTGTATACTGTATACTGTGTACTTGTCTCTGTTCCTTTCTGGTCTATGTTACTTTTGGGCTTTCTGTTTCCTTAGAGGACCCCTTTCAATATTTTTTGTATGGCTGGTTTGGTGATTGCAACTTCTTTTAGTTTCTGTTTGTTCTGGAAGATTTTATCTCTCCTTCTATTTTCAATGACAGCCTATCTGGA
>NW_027893145.1:0-240 GCF_054177405.1 Leptonychotes weddellii | reverse complement strand
TTGAGCAAGAAGGAAAAGTTGGAGATATTATACACTCAGATTTCAAACTATACTTCAAAGATACAGTAATCAAAATGGTATGGTATTGGCACAAAAATACATAGATCAATAGAACTAAACAGCCGAGAAATAAACCCATGTTTATATAGTCAGTTAATCTATGACGAAGGAGGCAAGAATATACAATGGAGAAAAATCTCTTCAGTAAATGGTGCTGGAAAACCTGGACAGCTACATGCA
>NW_027893144.1:0-240 GCF_054177405.1 Leptonychotes weddellii | reverse complement strand
TGCTTACAAATGGCACCTCAAGTATATAGACAGGAAAAGTGCTCAAGGGGTAAGGTGAGGAAGCATAATTGAAATTGGTTTATAATTGGCCTGACTGATCAGGCATCATGGAGCTAGGAATACAAGTGAATTTATTTGACCAAATAATGAGGGCTCAATCAAGAGAGTTCTGAAGAATGAGGTCGTTAAAAGGATTCCCGGCTTTGTTTAAGGTTCATCTAGGGAGCGCACAAAAGGACT
>NW_027893143.1:0-240 GCF_054177405.1 Leptonychotes weddellii | reverse complement strand
CACGCGCCCCGTGGTCCTGCCCTCACTTGCGGGCAGATCCCGAGATCCTCCCACTGGGACTGAGGAGGCCCTTGTCAGAGCCACTACTGGAGACCTGCGACCACCCACCGGCCAGGGCATCCAGGAAGCCAGGTCTCCCGTGTCCCTGCCTGTCACAGTCCCGTCTTGAGAGCCCAGTTCTGGGAATCGGTCCCCTGCCGGGAAACTTCAGCTGACAGAGTATTGATCAGCCCATTGGCT
>NW_027893142.1:0-240 GCF_054177405.1 Leptonychotes weddellii | reverse complement strand
GATTTTACAGATGAAAGAACTAAAGTGAAATTTATAGCAGATGCTGTAAATTCTCCTTACATACAGAGACCACCTGAGGGGAGACTGAAAAATCCTTCATAACTATCCCACTGTATATAGCCTGGCTCACAGATGCAGTACCTAAATTTAACAGAAATTGAACATTCTTCTCTCGAAATGTTATTGCTTTTTTGAGTGGTCAGTATATAAATAAAGACATAAAGGTCTGTTTGCAATTTC
>NW_027893141.1:0-240 GCF_054177405.1 Leptonychotes weddellii | reverse complement strand
GGACTTATAGTCAGGACCACATGCCCCTGCATGAAATGTGGTTAGGGACACTTAGTGTCCACTTGACAATTATCATTCTTACCTTTTCTTCCTCCTGGTAGTGGCTCACGATGACCAGAGAGGTTGGATGAGTCCCCTCTGAGAGCTCTGTGTGCTGTGCCTAAGGAGGACCGAATGGCTATGCACACACATATTCCTTTATGTTCTCCTAAGTCTGAGGGTCCGGTTTCCTTGTGTTCC
>NW_027893140.1:0-240 GCF_054177405.1 Leptonychotes weddellii | reverse complement strand
TCCCAAATATATTTGTTAGTGAAAAGAAATCCTAGTGTGAACTAATATTTTAGGATTGGTTCTTTACATTAGTGATCATAGAGGCCCTTCCCTCCTTTCTTTTCATTCATTCCCTTGCCAGTCTCTTCCAGGCAGTGGAAAGAGGAGGAATAATTTCTTTCTATCCCCTGGGCACTCTTAGGTCTCTACCAAAAGGGAAATAGTATATATAGTTATTTAAAATGTTAAAAGCATTAATGC
>NW_027893139.1:0-240 GCF_054177405.1 Leptonychotes weddellii | reverse complement strand
TGGGGTGTCACATGCGAGACACTAAAAAGCCTCCTCCAAACGGCAGTGCTTGGAGTACTTGGAACCCCTGCCCCGATCTTCAGTGGTGGAAGGACTGAAGAGGAGCTTGTGGACTTGCCTTGAGTCCCTTCTGTAGAATTACAGTTTGAGTGCAGGGACCCAGTATAAGACCATCTGTCCAGCCAACCCCCTGGCATACAGATGGGAAGCAGGAAGGGGAGACACTTCTCTAGGTAAGCA
>NW_027893138.1:0-240 GCF_054177405.1 Leptonychotes weddellii | reverse complement strand
CTGATTTCCTGCACTCCCCACCGAAAAGGAGAGCCCTGCAGTGTTATGCATTTACATTTACTCTATGTCTCTTCTGCAAGGATGGGTTTGTCTAACACGTTCGAAGAGCCCTGCGAAAACGTAAATGGGTCCAATGCGATCAGTGAGAGATGATCCGTTATTAAAAAGCATATCCCTGGGGCTCCTGGGTGGCTCAGTCAGTTAAGCGTCTACCTTCGGCTCAGGTCATGATCCCAGAGT
>NW_027893137.1:0-240 GCF_054177405.1 Leptonychotes weddellii | reverse complement strand
CAGAGGATGCACCAGGCAAGGAAGCAGGAACCCTGTGTCCTGGGCCTGGCTTTGCCCAATCTGCATCCTTGGGCACCGACCAACAGCTCTCTGTGACTTGGATTTCTGTTTTGATGAATGAAGTTGAGATATGGTTAATTCATGTGTCAACTTGGCTGAGCCATGGTGCCCAGATATTTGGTCAAACATTATTCTGGATGTTTCTGTGAGGGTGTCTTTGCATGAGATTAACATTTAAAT
>NW_027893136.1:0-1572 GCF_054177405.1 Leptonychotes weddellii | reverse complement strand
GCAAAGGCGGGGTAATTTCACCTCCAGCAAAGATATTTGGAAACCAGAGCAACAGGTCCTTCCCCCAGAAGATCAGCAAGAACAGCCAGCCAAGACCAAATTTACCGATCAATGAGAATGGCAGAACTCCAGCGCTAGGAGAATACTGCAAATAGAATTCATGGATTTTTACCATGGTTCTTTAGTCTTTCAAAGTTAATTTTTTTAACTGTCTTTTTTTTTTTTGAATTTTCCTTTTCCCTTTTTCTTTTTTTTTTAAAGACATTTTTTATTTATTTTTTGACAGAGATCGAGAGCACAAGTAGGCAGAGTGGCAGGCAGAGGGAAAGGGAGAAGCAGCTCTCTGCTGAGCAGGGACCCTGATGTGGGGCTTGATCCCAGGACCCCAGGATCATGACCTGAACTGAAGGCAGCTGCTTAACCAACTGAGCCACTCAGGCGTCCCTCTTTTTCCCTTTTACAACCAACATCTTAAAAAATGTTTTAAAAAAAATATTTTTTATTTTTCATTTTTAGAGTCATATTCTATCCCTTCATAATAGTTATCCTTATTTTTGGTATATATATATAAGTTGTTCTCTCTTTAAAATTTTGAGATACAGTTTCTTCTAACAGATCAAAATGTACCCTAAATCTCTAGTGTAAGGCTTTGTTCTAGTCTCTGCCTGATCACATTCTCTCCCTTCTTTTTTTAAAATCCTCTTCTTTCTTTTTTCAACCAACTTATCTTATCAATTCCTTTTATAAAATCCGTTATAATTTTCATTTTTACAGTCATGTTCCATCCCTTCATTGTATTAACCCTTACATTTGTACATATATAAGTTTTTCTTTCTTTAAAATTTTGGGAGGCACCTTCTTCTAACAGAACAAAATATGCCCAAATTCTAGTGTGTGGCACTGATCTATGCACCAGCCTGACCATATTTGATCATATTCAGTTTTTTTTTGTTTTGTATTGTTTTTGTTTGTCTTTATCTTTATCTTTATCTTTTACTTTTTTCCTTTTTCTTTTTTATTTCTTTCCCTTTCTTTCCCCCTGGTTTCAAGACATTTCTGATTAGTTTAGTGTATATTTTCTGGGGACATTGTTACCCTGTTAGCATTTTGTTCTCTCATTCATCTCTTATCCTCTGGACAAAATGACAAGATGGAAAAAATCACCTCAATAAAAAGAACAAGAGGGCGTACTGACTGACATGGACCTAATCAATAAGGACATTAGTAAGATGTCGGAACTAGAGTTCAGATTGATGATTTTAAAGATATTAGCTGGGCTTGAAAACAGCATGGAAGGTATTATAGAAACCCTTTCTGGAGAAATGAAAGAACTAAAATCTAACCAAGTCGAAATCAAAAAGGCTATTAAGGAGGTGCAATCCAAAATGGAGGCTCTAACTGCTAGGATAAATGAGGCAGAAGAGAGAATTAGTGATATAGAACACCAAATGATGGAAAATAAGGAAGCTGAGAAAAAGAGAGATAAACAACTACTGGATCATGAGGGCAGAATTTGAGAGATAAGTGACACAATAAGATGAAACAATATTAGAATAATTGGGATCCCAGAAG
>NW_027893135.1:0-240 GCF_054177405.1 Leptonychotes weddellii | reverse complement strand
CCTTGTGCTGGGGCCAGGCAGCCCACCTTCCAGGGAGGGCTGGTCCAGGGAAAGCATCACAGCCGACGCCCCCGTCGTGTCTCCTTCTGAAGAGGAGGGCCATTCTGGGAGTGCTGGGGGTCTCAGCCCTGAGACAGCAGCTGTTCGCCCTCTCTTAGTGTCAGTCTCTGGGGAAGGTGGGGGCTCTGACCGACCCTCAGGGTCAGAGGGGCACGTGGGTCGTGCATTCACTGTTCTCTG
>NW_027893134.1:0-240 GCF_054177405.1 Leptonychotes weddellii | reverse complement strand
ATAAATAAAATCTTTAAAAATAAAAAAATAAAACCTCTCTATCTGGTTTCAGCATTTCAGTTCATTCTTTCATAATTGAATGCAGTCAGCCACCTTAAATCTGGTTCACATTAGATACATCAGGATAATTTGGGGACATTTGCCTTTAGTTTCATCTTTCTTTTAGTGTTTTTTGTTGTAGGGCCGGTGTTTTTTTTTTGATTGGTTTTATTTTTATTTATTTTTTTTAAAGATCTTACT
>NW_027893133.1:0-240 GCF_054177405.1 Leptonychotes weddellii | reverse complement strand
GGCCTTAGTGTAGAGACACTGGCGGTTCTGCCAGTGCAAAAGTCAACAAAGTGAAAGAGGCAAATAACACTTGGTTGTAATTATAAAAATAATTTTGACCCCATGAACTCCAGAAAAGTCTCAGGGCCCCCCAGGGGTCTGCAGAAGAGACTTTATGGACTGCCACACCAAAACAGTATGTTGATTCCACCCGCTATTCGAAAACTCTCAAAGATAAAATACGAATTCATACCATTGGTT
>NW_027893132.1:0-240 GCF_054177405.1 Leptonychotes weddellii | reverse complement strand
TTAAAGGCTGGCCAAGGAAACCACTGTTGGAGTACAAGTAAGTTTAACCCTTTTGGGAGGCTGTACAACCAGTCTTGGATATCTCACTCAGAGAACTCAACCCCACCCCCATTCTGTTTTCATCCGATCCCAAGGACGTTATTTGAAATAGTAAAAAAATTACATGGTATGGATGCTTTTCATCTTATTAAAAAGAAGCGTGAAGAAAATGTGAAAAGAACCTGAATGTCCAGTAATGGG
>NW_027893131.1:0-240 GCF_054177405.1 Leptonychotes weddellii | reverse complement strand
TCTAGCGCCACTCTAGCATCTACTTAGCTGGGACTCTTAAATCTGGACACTGATTGGGCGCCTGGGTGGCTCAGTTGGTTAAGCGACTGCCTTCGGCTCAGGTCATGATCCTGGAGTCCCGGGATCGAGTCCCGCATCGGGCTCCCTGCTCAGCGGGGGGTCTGCTTCTCCCTCTGCCCTCTTCCCTCTCGTGCTCTCTGTCTCTCATTCTCTCTCTCTCAAATAAATAAATAAAATCTT
>NW_027893130.1:0-240 GCF_054177405.1 Leptonychotes weddellii | reverse complement strand
TGTCTGTGTTTGTGCCAGTACCATACTGTTTTGATGACTATAGCTTTGGAATATGACTTGAAGATCAGGATTGTAATGCTTCCAGCTTTGCTTTTCTTTTTCAAGATTGCTTTGGCTATTTGGGGTCTTCTGTGGTTCCATACAAATTTTAGGATTGTTTGTTCTAGCTCTGTGAAAAATGCTGTTGGTATTTTGAAGGAGACTGCCTTAAATGTGTAGATTGCTTTGGGTAGTGTAGCC
>NW_027893129.1:0-240 GCF_054177405.1 Leptonychotes weddellii | reverse complement strand
TCTAGCGCCACTCTAGCATCTACTTAGCTGGGACTCTTAACTCTGGACACTGATTGGGCGCCTGGGTGGCTCAGTTGGTTAAGCGACTGCCTTCGGCTCAGGTCATGATCCTGGAGTCCCGGGATCGAGTCCCGCATCGGGCTCCCTGCTCAGCGGGGGGTCTGCTTCTCCCTCTGCCCTCTTCCCTCTCGTGCTCTCTGTCTCTCATTCTCTCTCTCTCAAATAAATAAATAAAATCTT
>NW_027893128.1:0-240 GCF_054177405.1 Leptonychotes weddellii | reverse complement strand
TGTGGGTTTCTGTTAGAACCACCTTCATTTCCGGAGACCACAGCAGGGGGCGTTGTGAGAGAGTGGGATCCCATCTTGTTTTAAGAGACCTGATTTCAGGGCTAACTTACTGTTTTCCTTTAGCAAGTCAGTTGGTCATCATGTTTCCTGTTCATCATCTTTAAAACTGGGAAAACTCAAACAAGCCGGGCTGAATTCTGCCTGCACCACTTAGTTATATGGCCCTAGGGAAGCTACTTA
>NW_027893127.1:0-240 GCF_054177405.1 Leptonychotes weddellii | reverse complement strand
TTAAAGGCTGGCCAAGGAAACCACTGTTGGAGTACAAGTACGTTTAACCCTTTTGGGAGGCTGTACAACCAGTCTTGGATATCTCACTCAGAGAACTCAACCCCACCCCCATTCTGTTTTCATCCGATCCCAAGGACGTTATTTGAAATAGTAAAAAAATTACATGGTATGGATGCTTTTCATCTTATTAAAAAGAAGCGTGAAGAAAATGTGAAAAGAACCTGAATGTCCAGTAATGGG
>NW_027893126.1:0-240 GCF_054177405.1 Leptonychotes weddellii | reverse complement strand
TATATCTTTGTTTGATACTACATTTTGGCAACATTTTAAGCTTTTTAATGTGTTAGATGGGTAAAAAACATGTTCTCTTTCAGTTTGGGTTTCCCTGATTTCAGTGAGATTTTTTCCATATTTTTCTTTTTCTGTAAACTATATTTTCATATATTTTGACCTCTGGAAAGCTTTTCTTTTTTTCTACTGATTTGAAAGAGATCTTTAGGCATCCTGGATATTTTAGAATGTTAATGATGC
>NW_027893125.1:0-1572 GCF_054177405.1 Leptonychotes weddellii | reverse complement strand
ACTCCTTAATTTCTCTTTCTTCTGTCTTGTTGTTGGTATATAGAAATGCAACTGATTTCAGTGCATTGATTTTATATCCTGCCACTTTAGTGAATTCCTATATGAGTTCTAGCAGTTTTGGGGTGGAGTCTTTTGGGTTTTCCACATAAAGTATCATATCATCTGCAAAGAGTGAGAGTTTGACTTCTTCTTTGCAAATTCGGATGTCTTTTATTTCTTTTTGTTGTCTGATTACTGAGGCTAGGACTTCTAGTACTATGTTGAATAGCAGTGGTGACGGTGGACATCCCTGCCATGTTCCTGACCTTAGGGGAAAAGCTCTCAGTTTTCCCCCATTGAGAATGATATTCGCTGTGGGTTTTTCACAGATGGCTTTTATGATATTGAGGTCTGTACCCTCTATCCCTACACTGTGAAGAGTTTTGATCAAGACAGGATGATATACTTTGTCAAATGCTTTTTCTGCATCCACTGAGAGGATCATATGGTTCTTGTTCTTTCTTTTATTAATGTAGTGTATCACATTGATTGATTTGGGGATGTTGAACCAACTTTGCAGCCCAGGAGTAAATTCCACTTGGTCGTGGTGAATAACCCTTTTAATGTACTGTTGGATCCCATTGGCTCTTATTTTGGTGAGAATTTTTGCATCCATATTCACCAAGGATATTGGTCTGTAATTCTCCTTTCTGATGGGGTCTTTGTCTGGTTTTGGAATCAAGGTAATGCTGGCCTCATAAAGTGAGTTTGGAAGTTTTCCTTCCCTTTCTATTTTTTGGAACAGTTTCAGAAGAATAGGTATTAAGTCTACTTTAAGTGTTTGGTAGAATTCTCCTGGGAAGCCATCTGGCCCTGGGCTTTTGTTTGTTGGGAGATGTTTGATTAGTGTTTCAATTTCCTTACTGGTTATGGGTCTGCTCAGGTTTTCTATTTCTTCCTGGTTCTGTTTTGGTAGTTTATATGTCTTTAGGAATGCATCCATTTCTTCCAGATTGTCTAATTTGCTGGCATATAGTTGCTCATAATTTGTTCTTATAATTTTTTGTATTTCTTTGGTGTTGGTTGTGATCTGTCCTCTTTCATTCATGATTTTATTTATTTGGGTCATTTCTCTTTTCTTTTTGATAAGTCTAGACAGGGGTTCATCAATCCTATTAATTCTTTCAAAGAACTAGCTCCTAATTTTGTTGAACCGTTCTACTGTTCTTCTGATTTCTATTTCATTGATTTCTGCTCTGATCGTTATTATTTCTCTTCTCCTGCTGGGTTTAGGCTTTATTTACTGTTCTTTCTCCAGCTCCTTTAGGTGGAGGGTTAGGTTTTGTATTTGAGACCTTTCTTTTTCTTGAGAAAGGCTTGTATTGCTACATACTTTGCTCTTAGGACCGCCTTTGCTGCATCCCAAAGATTTTGAACAGTTGTGTTTTTATTTTCATTTGTTTCCATGAATTTTTTAAATTCTTCTTTAATTTCCTGGTTGACCCTTTCATTCTTTAGTAGGATGCTCTTTAGCCTCCATGTATTTGAGTTCTTTCTAAATTTCCTCTTGTGACTGAGTTCTAGTTTCAAAGC
>NW_027893124.1:0-240 GCF_054177405.1 Leptonychotes weddellii | reverse complement strand
GCCCTCCTAGAATTAGAATGTAAGCTTCTCCATGGCAGGGTTGTTTATCTGTTTCATTCATTGATTTATCCCAGACTCCTGGAACTGCCTATCACATGGTAGGTACCTAATAAATAGCTGTTGAATAAAGTATAGAAACATGCAGATCTCTCCTAATAAAAACGGGGAAGTGGGGGAGAAAAATCCTTCCTTCATTCCTGTTCCCTCCTAGCTGTCACTCTCCTGCCCCTCACAGCCAAG
>NW_027893123.1:0-240 GCF_054177405.1 Leptonychotes weddellii | reverse complement strand
TATGGGGATTAACATAAGAATAAAAATAAAATAAAATAAATAAAAAAAAAAAAAAAAGAAAGATGAATTTTAAAAAAAGAAAAGATTTACCTACCTTTGATGCCAACCGTGGTTTCAGGCCTAAGAATGAATAGACTGTGTTGCTTTCCTTTGCTTCAAAAAAACTGTCATAATCCTAGAAAAAAGAGGAAGAGAAAAGAAAAAAAAAAAAAGCAAAAATTATCAGTATTTGGTGCTTTT
>NW_027893122.1:0-240 GCF_054177405.1 Leptonychotes weddellii | reverse complement strand
CCCCCTGCTTGTGTATCTGCTCTCGCTATCTCTCTCTCTGTGAAATAAATAAATAAATAAAAACCTTTTAAAAATAAATAAATAAATAAAACCTTTAAAAAATAAATAAATAAAAGACAACCTACTAAATGGGAGAAGATATCTGAAAATGACATATCTGATAAAGGGTTAGTATCCAAAATATATAAAAAACTGGGGCGCCTGGGTGGCTCAGTTGGTTGTGTCAAACTCTTGATTTTG
>NW_027893121.1:0-240 GCF_054177405.1 Leptonychotes weddellii | reverse complement strand
CTTTTAATCCATTCATCTATTGATTGACATGGGTTCTTCCATATCTTGGCTATTATAAATAATGCTTCAATGAACATAGAGGTACACATATTTTTCAAATGAGTATTTTCATTTTTCCAGGCAAATACCCAGAGGCAGAAGTGCTGGGTCATATGGAAGTTCTATTTTTAATTTTTTGAGGAACCTCCATACTGTTTTCCGCAGGGGCTATACCAATTTACATTTCTTTTTTTTTTTTTT
>NW_027893120.1:0-240 GCF_054177405.1 Leptonychotes weddellii | reverse complement strand
TTTTTTTTTTTAAAGATTTTATTTATTTATTTGACAGAGATATATAGAGAGAGAACAAGTAGGCAGAGAGGCAGGCAGAGGGAGAGGGAGAAGCAGGCCCCCTGCTGAGCAGGGAGCCCGATGCAGGGCTCGATCCCAGGACCCTGGGATCATGACCTGAGCTGAAGGCAGCCGCTTAACCAACTGAGCCACCCAGGAGCCCCTACATCATTAGTTTCTGATGTAGTGTTCCATGATCAC
>NW_027893119.1:0-240 GCF_054177405.1 Leptonychotes weddellii | reverse complement strand
TGACTATTCTGGTAAAGACTGACCTGGGGTAGACACAAGGAAGCCTTCAGAAGCGAAATCATTAACAAATATGAAAGTCATCACACCCAGATGCATAGTAAAGTATAATGAATTATACTTTAGTAAACAAGGTAGAGTTAAGATTCAGAAATAATGACTCAAACATTCTCAGTCTTTTTTTGGAGGGGGAGAATATTTTAATTTCTTTATTGAGGTATAATTGGCATACAATATAACATC
>NW_027893118.1:0-240 GCF_054177405.1 Leptonychotes weddellii | reverse complement strand
TGGCCTGGTGGTGGGTATTGAGGAGGGCACGTTCTGCATGGAGCACTGGATGTTATGCACAAACAATGAATCATGCAACACTTCATCTAGAACTAATGATGTAATGTATGGGGATTAACATAAGAATAAAAAAAAATTCAAAAAAAATTTAAAAATATAAATTAAACTGAAATTCAATAAAGGAACTCTTAAAAATTCACATGAAAAATAAAGGAACAGATGACATATAATAAAAAGTGT
>NW_027893117.1:0-240 GCF_054177405.1 Leptonychotes weddellii | reverse complement strand
ATTTTATTTGAGAGAGAGAGTGTGTGAACACGAGTGGGGGTAGGGAGAGGGAGAAACAGACTCCCCATTGAGCAGGCTCGATCCCAGCACCCGGTGGTCATGACCTGAGCTGAAGGCAGAAGCTTAACCGACTGAGCCACCCAGGCACCCCAAATATTAATCTTTGAGGCAAAATATGTTGACTGTATGAATGGTTGCACTGGGGATGACAATATACAAACTGATAATCTACTTAAATCT
>NW_027893116.1:0-240 GCF_054177405.1 Leptonychotes weddellii | reverse complement strand
TGTGACCGAAGGAAGCCATGCGTTGGGGCAGGGACCGCCTGCTCTGGCTTCACTCAGCCCAGGATGGCACCATGGAGCCCGCCTCAGACCCCACCCTGCTCCCACCTCAGGACCGCACTGGAGAGCCCGCCCCGGGAGAGCCCGCCCCAGACCCCACTCCGAACCCCACCCCACTCCGATCCCAGGGCTGCACCCCGGACCCCGCCCCGGACCCCGCCCCACTCCGACCCCAGGGCTGCA
>NW_027893115.1:0-240 GCF_054177405.1 Leptonychotes weddellii | reverse complement strand
CTGTCACCAATGAGCTGTGTAACCTTGGACATATCACACCGTCCCTGGGCTTTAATGTCTTCATCTGTACAACAAAGAGATTGATTGCATCATTTTCTAGATACTTTCCATTACTTGGGGTTGTTGGTGTGGGAAGTGTATCGAGCTCAGTATTTGGTCTTTCACCATCACACTAGAGATTATTTTTAAGGGAGTATACTTGTCTCCTAGGACAGTAATTTTAGACTGTGATGGATATTG
>NW_027893114.1:0-1572 GCF_054177405.1 Leptonychotes weddellii | reverse complement strand
CATTGAGGATGATATTCACTGTGGGTTTTTCATAGATGGATTTTAGGAACTTGAGGAATGTTCCCTCTATCCCTATACTCTGAAGAGTTTTAATCAGGAAAGGATGTTGTATTTTGTCAAATGCTTTTTCTGCATCAATTGAAAGGACCATATGGTTCTTCTCTCTCCTCTTATTAATGTGTTCTATCACATTGATTGATTTGTGAATGTTGAACCACCCTTGCATCCCGAGGATAAATCCCACTTGGTCGTGGTGGATGATCCTTTTAATGTATTGTTGGATCCTATTAGCTAGGATTTTATTGAGGATTTTGGAATCCGAATTCATCAGGGATATCGATCTAAAATTCTCCTTTTTGATGGGGTCTTTGCCTGGTTTGGGGATTAAGGTAATGCTGGCCTCATAGAATGAGTCTGGAAGTTTTCCTTCTGTTTCTATTTTTTGAAACAACTTCAGTGGAATAGGTATTATTTCTTCTTTGAATGTTTGGTAGAATTCCCCAGGGAATCCACGAGGCCCTGGAATCTTGTTTTTTGGGAGATTTCTGATCACTGCTGCAATCTCGTTACTGGTTATTGGCCTAATCATGTTGCCAATTTCTTCCTGTTTCAGTCTTGGCAGCTTATAGGTTTCCAGGAAGGCCTCCATTTCATCCAGATTTCTGTTTATTGACATATAGTTGCTAATAATAATTTCTAATAATTGCTTCTATTTCCTTGGTGTTAGTCGTGATCTCTCCCCTTTCATTCATAATTTTATTAATTTGGGTCCTTTCTCTCTTCTTTTGGATAAGTCTGGCCAGTGGTTTATCGATCTTATTAAGTCTTTCAAAGAACCAACTTCTAGTTTCTTTGACCTGATCTACTGTGTTTCTGGTTTCTAATTCATTGATCTCTGCTCTAATCTTCATTATTTCTCTTCTAATGTGTGGCTTAGACATCGTTTGTTGCTTTTGCTCTAGTTCTTTAAGGTGTAGAGTTAGTTGGTGAATTTGGGATTTTTCTATTTTTTTGAGTGAGGCTTGAATGGCTATGTATTTCCCCCTTAGGACCGCTTTTGCAGTATCCCATAGGTTTTGGACCAATGTGTTTTCGTTCTCATTGACTTCCATGAATTGTTTAAGCTCTTCTTTGATTTCCCGGTTGACCCAAACTTTCTTGAGCAGAGTGGTCTTTAGCTTCCAAGTGTTTGAATTTCTGCCAATTTTTTTCTTGTGATTGAGTTCCAGTTTTAAAGCACTGTGGTCTGAGAATATGCAGGGAATCATCTCAATCTTTTGGTATTGGTTGAGACCTGATTTGTGACCCAGTATTCTGGAGAAAGTTCCATGTGCGCTCGAGAAGAATGAGTATTCTGTTGTTTTAGGGTGGAATGTTCTGTAAATATCTATGAGGTCCATCTGGTCCAGTGTATCATTCAAAGCTCTTGTTTCCTTCTTGATTTTCTGCTTAGATGATCTGTCCATTGCTGAGAGTGGAGTACTGAGGTCTCCTAGAATTAACGTATTGTTATCAATATGACTCTTTATTTTGGTTAACAGTTGGCTTATGTCGATGGCTGCTCCCATGTTG
>NW_027893113.1:0-240 GCF_054177405.1 Leptonychotes weddellii | reverse complement strand
TTTTTTTTTTCATAGTGAAAATTTCTCTTCAAATAGAATCTGCACTGAAAACCCAAAATGGAAACTGAGTAATAGCAGAGCTGCTTTGGGAGGTAAGATGGGAGGGAGTCCTCATTTCACTGTCTCAGGTCTCCTTTAAGGCATGTCCAATAAATGATAATAGTTCAGATTTGTCAAACTTTTACTCTGTACCAGGTTCTGTGCTCAGTTTGCTTGCGTTTTTTCACTTATAAGTACAGT
>NW_027893112.1:0-240 GCF_054177405.1 Leptonychotes weddellii | reverse complement strand
TTCAGGAGGGAAGGAAATGCCATGTGGGGCAAAGCGGGCCCGGAGAGGTGGTGAGATGGGCCTCAGCGCCGGCCCGTGAATCCTCAGTCTGCACCCGGGCCCCAAGGCAGCGGGGCCGTCAGTTCTCAGCGGGGCATGCCGCGCTGATGGGTGGTGGCCGGATCGCCGCGGTGGAAGAGCCTGGAGCAGGCGGGCTGGCTGCGGCCAGGAGCTGAGCTGGCAGAGGGGGCGGGGGCCTGG
>NW_027893111.1:0-240 GCF_054177405.1 Leptonychotes weddellii | reverse complement strand
AGAAAGCATGAGTGGGGGAGGAGCAGAAGGAGAGGGACAAACAGACTCCACGCTGAGTGTGGACCTTGACATGGGGCTCAGCTCGATCTCACAACCACATCATGACCTGAGCCAAAATCAAGAGTCAGCCGCCTAACAGACTGAGCCACCGAGGGCCCCAGCAATCTATACATTTAGTGCAATCCCTATCAAAATACCAATAGCAATTTTTACAGGACCAGGACAAATAATCCTAAAATT
>NW_027893110.1:0-240 GCF_054177405.1 Leptonychotes weddellii | reverse complement strand
GGGGTGCCTGGGTGGCTCAGTTGGTTAAGCAACTGCCTTCCGCTCAGGTCATGATCCTGGAGTCCCTGGATCGAGTCCCGCATTGGGCTCCCTGCTCGGCAGGGAATCTGCTTCTCCCTCTGACCCTCCCCCCTCTCATGTGCTCTCTCTCATTCTCTCTCTCTCAAATAAATAAATAAAATCTTTAAAAAAAAAAAAAGAAATTACCCAGTCAAAGAAGCAAAAGAGGTGTGTATGGGG
>NW_027893109.1:0-240 GCF_054177405.1 Leptonychotes weddellii | reverse complement strand
GATTTTACAGATGAAAGAACTAAAGTGAAATTTATAGCAGGTGCTGTAAATTCTCCTTACATACAGAGACCACCTGAGGGGAGACTGAAAAATCCTTCATAACTATCCCACTGTATATAGCCTGGCTCACAGATGCAGTACCTAAATTTAACAGAAATTGAACATTCTTCTCTCGAAATGTTATTGCTTTTTTGAGTGGGCAGTATATAAATAAAGACATAAAGGTCTGTTTGCAATTTC
>NW_027893108.1:0-240 GCF_054177405.1 Leptonychotes weddellii | reverse complement strand
TCCCAAATATATTTGGTAGTGAAAAGAAATCCTAGTGTGAGCTAATATTTTAGGATTGGTTCTTTACATTAGTGATCATAGAGGCCCTTCCCTCCTTTCTTTTCATTCATTCCCTTGCCAGTCTCTTCCAGGCAGTGGAAAGAGGAGGAATAATTTCTTTCTATCCCCTGGGCACTCTTAGGTCTCTACCAAAAGGGAACTAGTATATATAGTTATTTAAAATGTTAAAAGCATTAATGC
>NW_027893107.1:0-240 GCF_054177405.1 Leptonychotes weddellii | reverse complement strand
TGTAAGTTATGTTCTTTTTATCTGTGGAAATTCTTTGAAGTCTAGGTTTTTATTCTTCCACAAGATTTGATTTGCTTTTGCAAGTCACCTGGGGAATGGCTAACCTTGAATTATTTAAATATGTATATTTAAGCTTGGGTTTTGTTTCTGTAGGTCACAGGCCTAGAATAAAGACGTGCAAATAGCAATTCTTAAAGTATACTTTTATCCCTAGTTTTTGAGTGGTCAGTGAAAAACCTT
>NW_027893106.1:0-240 GCF_054177405.1 Leptonychotes weddellii | reverse complement strand
ATTCATTTTTGAGAGAGAGGGAGAGAGCAAGTGAGCATGACCGGGGGGAGGGACAGAGGGAGAAGCAGACTCCCCGCTGAGCAGAGAGCCTGATGGGGGACTCAATTCCAGGACCCTGAGATCATAACCCTAGCCGAAGGCAGACGCTTGACTGACTGAGCCCCCGGGCGCCCGATGCACCATGTTTTCCTATGCAACCGTCAGTGCCATATGATTCACATGTATCATCTTTTTTTCTTT
>NW_027893105.1:0-240 GCF_054177405.1 Leptonychotes weddellii | reverse complement strand
CCTTGTGCTGGGGCCAGGCAGCCCACCTTCCAGGGAGGGCCGGTCCAGGGAAAGCATCACAGCCGACGCCCCCGTCGTGTCTCCTTCTGAAGAGGAGGGCCATTCTGGGAGTGCTGGGGGTCTCAGCCCTGAGACAGCAGCTGTTCGCCCTCTCTTAGTGTCAGTCTCTGGGGAAGGTGGGGGCTCTGACCGACCCTCATGGTCAGAGGGGCACGTGGGTCGTGCATTCACTGTTCTCTG
>NW_027893104.1:0-240 GCF_054177405.1 Leptonychotes weddellii | reverse complement strand
CTGACAGACCTGTGCTCCAAAGGGGAAGTTCAGCAAGGACTCCAGGGGCCTTGCATGCCACCCTCGCCTTCTTGCTGGGGTGCCGTCCCTGGTCTGGGTCCCGTTCCCGTAGTGACACCGAAAGTGACTGTGGCTGGGCTTCAAAGAAAAAGCAGGTACTTGCCTTGAGGGGGCTTCCCCCCTCCCCAGGCGGACTCTGTCCTCTGCCCACCACCCCAGGCCCAGGCCTCGCTGGGAGGG
>NW_027893103.1:0-1572 GCF_054177405.1 Leptonychotes weddellii | reverse complement strand
AACACTTGCTGTTTCTTTTGTTGTTCCTTTTAGCAATTCTGACAGGTGTTGAGGTGATATCTCATTGTGGTTTTGATTTGCATTTCTCTGATGATTAGTGATATTGAGCATCTTTTCATGTGTCTGTTGGCCATCTATATATCCTCTTTGGAAAAATGTCTCTTCAGGTCCATAGTGGAATCACTATGTTGCACAGCTGAAACTAATGCAACATTGTGTGTCAACTATACTTCAATTAAAAAAAAGGAAGTGGGACTTCAAAAAATAAATAAAAGAAAATTTACATATCTATGTCACAAGAAGATTGAAAAAAATGCATATTTCTGTATGGTTGATGATCCTTTCATGTGCTTTCTTTGATAATGACCGATAAGATACAATGGCAGACAAGAAGACGGCTAAAATAATGTCAGTAACTCTCCTCAAAGAGGAGGAAATCTGTGATGGTCTTGTAATAAAAGAGCTTAACATAGTCAGGTTAGCTTGTTCCTATAAATCCTTTTACTGGAGGCAAAAAATAACATAGTCCCTAAAGGAATGACATAGTAAATAATAATATCAATAAAACATTTAAGACTCTATTAATTACCTTATGTTACAAACAGTAATGTGTGACATTACTGACTATTCTGGGCTTATATTTTCTAAGTGGTTATTTTAATTGAACCTCAGTGCTAAAACATGTGTTACTCTGTTTCCGGGGTTATATGCTCACTGGGAATCTGAAGACCAGGTTGTTTAACTCAGGATCTGTACAGGCAGATTAAATTCCCACCCAGCCTGTCCCAATTCCCAGATTAATCTTGAATTAGGTAAGAAATAATAAACAAGCTCAGCACGACCTTGCTTCCTTAATCACATTCTACCCAAACTAACTGGATTAGTCACACCTTCTCTTTGGTCTCTATAAGGATGACATGTGTATTTATATTCTCAACCAAAATATTTCCAGGCTCTCTCCTCAGTCTACTCCTCAGCCCTAAGTCCGCATTCCATGCCTCTGTTCCAGCATTCCCTCCTGTAACTTTGACTTGGCTACCATACAGAAGGCCATGTGTTACCTGCCGCCACTTTTCTGGGTTCTCAAGTCCCCAGGGTTTGCCCACTAGGGAAAAGAATTCTTAGATACCAACTGCCTGACTGGTTCAAACTGCCCCTCTGTCCAGATTTCTAGAATAATGTTTTGACCACTGAGGACTGTATCTGAGGCTCTCTGAGACAAAGGCTTCATTCAACACAACAGTGGATTTGGCTAAGCACTGCTGGTCATGAGCCTGGTCCCCAGTATCAGTCTCATCTTAGATGATGGTTCTAGTGTTGGGTCCTGATCCTTCCTTTCTGTCATGAACTGAGAAATAAACAAATGTCCTTCTTGGGGCGCCTGGGTGGCTCAGTTGGTTAAGCGACTGCCTTCGGCTCAGGTCATGATCCTGGAGTCCCTGGATCGAGTCCCGCATCGGGCTGCCTGCTCGGCAGGGAGTCTGCTTCTCCCTCTCCCACTCCCCCTGCTTGTGTTCCCTCTCTCGCTGTGTCTTTCTCTGTCAAATAAATAAATAAAATCTTTAAAAAAAA
>NW_027893102.1:0-240 GCF_054177405.1 Leptonychotes weddellii | reverse complement strand
TTTAGTCAATTGCAAATGTAAACAGTTAAGATTGGGTTATACCGGAAAAGGGTAGGCCCCTATTCCAAAGTGACTGGTGTCATTAAAAGGAGAAATCTGGATATAGGTATATATTCAGGGAGAATGCCATGTGCACCTGTAGCCAGCCATCTAGAAGGTAAGGAGAAAAGCCTGGAACACATCCTTCCCTCCCAGCCCTCAGAAGGAATCAGCCCTGCCAACACTTTGATCTCAGACTTC
>NW_027893101.1:0-240 GCF_054177405.1 Leptonychotes weddellii | reverse complement strand
GGTAAAGGTGCTTTTATAAAGCTGCAACTATTCTTGAGGCGATATGAGAGGTACCCAGGCTTTGGCAAGGAGTGGTAAATCTGGCAAGGAAGTTCAATTTCCGTAACATTGTTTCCAGCCCAGGAAATGTCTCAGGTAGCTTGGTATGGGTAAGCTGCTGCCAGTTTTTCAGGCATGGGCTTGCTTCTCTCGGATGACATCATTTGACTGAATTCTTTACTCTGCTTGCCCCACAGAAGC
>NW_027893100.1:0-240 GCF_054177405.1 Leptonychotes weddellii | reverse complement strand
TGAATTGTCCAGCATTTTTAGATCCTCAGCTCAAAGTTTTTTTTTTGTTTTTTTTTTTTAAAGATTTTATTTATTTATATGACAGAGAGAGACAGCGAGAACAGGAACACAAGCAGGGGGAGTGGGAGAGGGAGAAGCAGGCTTCCCGCTGAGCAGGGAGCCCGATGTGGGACTCGATCCCAGGACCCTGGGATCATGACCTGAGCCGAAGGCAGACGCTTAACGACTGAGCCACCCAGG
>NW_027893099.1:0-240 GCF_054177405.1 Leptonychotes weddellii | reverse complement strand
TTCAATAAGATGGGGTCTTTGTTAAAAGAGAGTGAGGAGACTAGCCAAGGCTTAGTGGAATAGCATGTATAATTTCCAGGACAAATCTCATGGGTGAAAAAGTGTCAATTAATTTCTTCTATAGCTGAATGTAACTTTTGAGAATCTCATTTCATTAGGTAGTAGAAACTTGTATTCATTAATTAAGAGTTTCCTCTGACACTTTAGGTATACTTTTTCTCCAGGGTCAGATCCAAATTC
>NW_027893098.1:0-240 GCF_054177405.1 Leptonychotes weddellii | reverse complement strand
CTGGGTTTTGTTACATGAATGGTAAACAAAAATTAGTCCAGTGCATTACACAATATAATGTACTGTGAATAAAGACTAGATACTCTATTTTAGACACTACTTCAACATACCGGTTATTAAATTTTATGTAACCAAAAAGAAGAGCAAAGTGAACATCTTAAAATACTGTTTACGAGTAGGGGAGAAACACTTGCTAAAGATGTTCTTTGAATTATCTGCAGCATTTGTACTGAAAATTCT
>NW_027893097.1:0-240 GCF_054177405.1 Leptonychotes weddellii | reverse complement strand
TTTCGATCTCTGTGTCTCTCAAATAAATAAATAAAATCTTAAAAAAAAAAAAAAAAGATCAGTAGCATTCCTTCAGACCAGTATGATCAGTTGGAAAATGTAATGAAAAAAAAATATGATATTTTAGGTGAACAAAATAAACAGGCTATAAATAGGATTTATATCTGTTCTAATGTCAAAACCTCACATAATCACAGTGGTTACATACCCGGGTTTGTGTTTGACTTCTTCAGCCCTGCT
>NW_027893096.1:0-240 GCF_054177405.1 Leptonychotes weddellii | reverse complement strand
CTGTCACCAATGAGCTGTGTAACCTTGGACATATCACACCTTCCCTGGGCTTTAATGTCTTCATCTGTACAACAAAGAGATTGATTGCATCATTTTCTAGATACTTTCCATTACTTGGGGTTGTTGGTGTGGGAAGTGTATCGAGCTCAGTATTTGGTCTTTCACCATCACACTAGAGATTATTTTTAAGGGAGTATACTTGTCTCCTAGGACAGTAATTTTAGACTGTGATGGATATTG
>NW_027893095.1:0-240 GCF_054177405.1 Leptonychotes weddellii | reverse complement strand
TGAAACACAATCAGACTGCAGACCCCATTCTATTAACTACTACACTGTGCCACTTTTTGAATCACTGAGTAATAATGGAAAACACACCCTGGAAATCCTACAAAATCTTTTTTT
Organism: Leptonychotes weddellii; assembly: GCF_054177405.1. Taxonomy (NCBI): domain Eukaryota; kingdom Metazoa; phylum Chordata; class Mammalia; order Carnivora; family Phocidae; genus Leptonychotes; species Leptonychotes weddellii. The sequence goes on along the minus strand of NW_027893095.1, from coordinate 126 downwards.
ACTAATAAACAGGTGTTTCTAAATGCGATCATTTATGAGCCAGGCACTGGGCCCAGAATTTTACCTATATTGTTTCTAATCCTTGTGATAATATCCACATTTTATAGATAAAGAAACAAATGCAGA
>NW_027893094.1:0-240 GCF_054177405.1 Leptonychotes weddellii | reverse complement strand
GGGTTTCCACCCCGGGGGTTGCAGTTCATCGGCACGACCCCGGGGCACCGGTTTCCGTCTCGGAGGCTGCAGTTCGCATGCGTGCGACCGTCATGCCGGTTTCTGTCCGGAGTGGGCGGGGGCGGGGGGGTTGCAGTTCGCGTGCGTGCGACCCCGCCGGTCTGGTTTTCCACCCCAGAGGCTGCCCTAAAGTTCTTTCCCAACGCTACCGGTCTGTGAGTCTGTGCCCCATCTACAGCG
>NW_027893093.1:0-240 GCF_054177405.1 Leptonychotes weddellii | reverse complement strand
TTAAGCATGTCACATTACTAATGATCTAATCATTTTGAGTCTTTTTTTTAAAGATTTTATTTATTTATTTGAGAGAAAGAGAGAGCACAAGCAAGGGGAGTGGCAGAGGGAGAGGGAGAAACAGGCTCCCCGCAGAGCAGGGAGCTGACTCGGGGCTCAATCCCAGGACTCCAGGATCATGACCTGAGCCAAAGGCAGACGCTTAACCTACTGAGCTGAAGGCAGATGCTTAACCAAGCG
>NW_027893092.1:0-1572 GCF_054177405.1 Leptonychotes weddellii | reverse complement strand
AAGTTCTCAGCTTTGACAGTGGGGCTAATGGCATGCCTTTTCAAAGTAATAATGAACTTCTGTTATTTGTTGGGGGAGAAAAGGGGTAAAGATGTCAAGTCTATAGAAATTTGTAAGTTTTAGAATATATTTATTTATTTGATTCATCATCTAGAGAAATGGGAAATTGAGCTTGTTGATACCTTATACTTACATTGAATTTTCTGTTTAACCTCCCTCTCTTCCTCCCTTCCTTCTTACCGCTGTCCCCCATTATGCTGTCTCTTGGTGAATTAAGTATATATTCAAGGTCAAAGCCAAAGACACTGGAGAAGCTAGGACTGTAATTGTAGTCTCTTAGAGGACTTCCAGAGTGTGCAGTTTCCATTATACCAGTTGCACAATAAAATTTGTACAGTGAATTTAAAATCTTATAAAGCAATCTAATATAGCATTTAAGTACACCAACTTTGAAATCAGGCAGATTTAGCTTCAAATCTCAGCTCTCTGCAACTTGCTAGCTGTGTGACTTAAGTAATATGTGTATTTTCTAAGCAGCAATTCTTTCATATGTAATATGGGAATATTAATATCTATTTCAAAGGATTAGGTGAGATGAGTATATAAAGTACTTGATGTGTTTTAGGTATGTGTATATAGATAAAGATGAAGCATGTATGGCATATAGTAATTTAATATTGCTATTATTATTCCTATAACAGTATATCTATTTTTTATTTTTTATTTTATAGATGCAGCCATTATGGTCTCTTGCTGTGCTATTTCTTGGTCAACTGTTGATTATCAAGTAGCTTTAAGAAAATCCTTGCCTGATAAAAATCTCCTTAATGGATACTGTCCCAAATTCACATACCTCTTTTACAAGTTGTTTACATTATTATCTTGGATGCTGAGTGTTGTACTTCTTTTATTCTTAAATGTTAAGATTGCATTATTTCTGTTGTTATTTCTTTGGTTTTTAGGGATATTGTGGGCATTTAAAAAGCAAACTCAATTTTGTGCTTCTATAAGTATGGAATTCTTATACAGAGTTGTTGTTGGATTCATTCTTACTTTTACATTTTTTAATATTAAGGGACAGAATACCAAATGTCCAATGTTTTGTTATTATATTGTAAGGGTACTGGCCACAGTGGGGATATTGGTTGTGTTCTGGATTTCCCCAGTCTCTATTTTTAATTCAGACTATTTTATGTCTATCAGTATCACTGTAGCTCTTACTCTTGTCCTTGGAATTATTTTTCTTATTGTTTATTATGGGACTTTCCACCCAAACAGAAATGAAGAAACAAAACCTGATGAAATTGATGGAAAAGCAGCTCAAAGAGATTGTAGAATGAAGTATTTTCTAATGGAATAGCTATTCATTTGTGAGATCTGTTTTCTTATTTTTTTTGTTTCATTGGTTAATAAAGAAAATGTTATGTCTATGTGTTGTTTCTTATTTTTGCCTATTTATTTATTTTTGCTTTTAATTTGAGATCAGTTTTAGTACATTAACTATGAATGTGAAAGAGCATAGTAATATTTTATTATTTAAATTAATTTCTCATTTGGTTTTTTTTTTTTTTT
>NW_027893091.1:0-240 GCF_054177405.1 Leptonychotes weddellii | reverse complement strand
GATGGATAGATGGATGGACGGACAGGTGGATGGGTGGGTGGATAGATGGTTGGACAGGTGGATGGACAGATGGATGGGTGGATGGATGGACGGGTGGATGGACAGATGGACAGGCAGCTGGATGGATGGATGATTGGATGTGTCAGCATATGACCAGCTGGTCCAAATCCCATTTAACATAGATGGTCTATGGCCTGGGATCCTGAAAACAGCCTGTGCTGGTGGCCTTCACCTGGGCCT
>NW_027893090.1:0-240 GCF_054177405.1 Leptonychotes weddellii | reverse complement strand
CAAAGAAGATACAACATCAAGAGTGAACCTAATGTAAACTATGGACTTTTTTTAATAATAATGCATCAGTGTTGGCTCATTCGTTGTGACAAATGTACCACCCTAATGCAAGATGTTCATAATATGGGAAATCGAGGGGAGAGGGGGAAAAAGAGGTACAGGAATTCTCTGTATTTTCTGCTCAATTGTTCTGTAAACAACAAACTACTTAAAATTTTTACAATAAAATTATTTTAAGTT
>NW_027893089.1:0-240 GCF_054177405.1 Leptonychotes weddellii | reverse complement strand
TCTCTCTCATTCTCTGTCTCAAAAAAAAAAAATGTTTCTTTGCCATCACTACATTCATGATCAATTCTTGCTGCTGTCCTTTCTTCAGTTTCTTTCTTAATTATTCATATTTCAGTTTTAGAGCCTCTTCTCAATGGCCAATCATTTTATTAAATCTTTAGATTTCAATCTAGAAAAGGAAAACTGAGTGACTTCATAACGCTCTGTGACAGATTATTATGAGTTAGGAGGAACAGCTAT
>NW_027893088.1:0-240 GCF_054177405.1 Leptonychotes weddellii | reverse complement strand
TCGTGTCAACACATATATTTCTACAATATTTTTATTGGACACATATACTTCTAATGTTTGCATATATCATCATTTACTTAATGCCCTACTGGGGCCACTTAGACAATATCCAATTTCTTTTTATTTTAAGCTTTATTTATTTAAATCACCTCTACACCCAATGTGGGGCTCAAACTCATGACCCTGAGATCAAGATCCCGTGCTCTTCTGACTGAGCCAGCAGGTGCCCCAGCAATATCC
>NW_027893087.1:0-240 GCF_054177405.1 Leptonychotes weddellii | reverse complement strand
GAGCTGAAACCAGAGTCAGATACTTAACCAACTGAGCCACGTAGGTGCCCCACTAATGAGGTTTTTTGTTTGTTTGTTTGTTTGTCTATTTATTTTTATTTTTTTGTACTAAGCCTTTGGAATCCAGTGGCTTTTACTTTTATTGTGGTATAAAGTATATGTGACTTAAAATTTACCATTTTAACCATTTTTAAGTATACGGTTCAGTGGCCTTCAAGGCAGTGCCCAGCACAAGCTTGG
>NW_027893086.1:0-240 GCF_054177405.1 Leptonychotes weddellii | reverse complement strand
TGACGGCAGAGAGGGGTGGAACAGAACACGTGCGAACACGTGGGCAAGCGGCGTGTCCAGTTACTGCGTCTGTAGATCTGCACACGCACGACATCCCCTCCCAGAGCCTTCCCTGCAAACCCCGGGGCTGCCGGGCAGGAAGGAGACGCGGCTCTGTACAGCCCTTAGCATCTCTGAATTCTGACCCAGGGATTTATTACTTACTCAGAAACATCAGCTCGGAAACCTTCTGAAGTCGTC
>NW_027893085.1:0-240 GCF_054177405.1 Leptonychotes weddellii | reverse complement strand
TCTATCCATCCATCCTTCTTATCATCATTCCACCCTCCATCTTTCTTTCCTTCCATACTTTATCCCTCTGTCGTCCTCCATCCTTCCATCCTCCCATCCTGCTATCATCCATCCATCCATTCACTCATCCATCCATCTATCCATAATCTTATCATGATTCCACCCTCCATCCTTCCATCTCTTTATCCTTTAATCCCCCTAACCTGCTATCCATCCATCCATTTTATCATTATTATATCC
>NW_027893084.1:0-240 GCF_054177405.1 Leptonychotes weddellii | reverse complement strand
CTACCAGTTTCTGGGTATTAATTTTGTGTTTTGCAACTTACTCATTTATTCCGTTTATTTATTCTATTACTTTTATTTATTACTATTAATTTGTTACTTCTATTTATTCATTTATTACTTCTATTACTCATTTTTAAATTTCATTTTTTAATTTATTCTTGTCATTTATTACTTTTATTACTTTTTTGGATCTTTAAGGATTTTTACATATAGTATATCATCTGTGATTACTGACAGTTT
>NW_027893083.1:0-240 GCF_054177405.1 Leptonychotes weddellii | reverse complement strand
TCTATCCATCCATCCTTCTTATCATCATTCCACCCTCCATATTTCTTTCCTTCCATACTTTATCCCTCTGTCGTCCTCCATCCTTCCATCCTCCCATCCTGCTATCATCCATCCATCCATTCACTCATCCATCCATCTATCCATAATCTTATCATGATTCCACCCTCCATCCTTCCATCTCTTTATCCTTTAATCCCCCTAACCTGCTATCCATCCATCCATTTTATCATTATTATATCC
>NW_027893082.1:0-240 GCF_054177405.1 Leptonychotes weddellii | reverse complement strand
TATTTATTTGAGAGAGAGGGGGAAAGAGAGAGCACAAGCAGGGGGAGGGGCAAGTAAATTTCCCACCGAGCAAGGAGCCCGGCCTTGCTTCATGACTGAAGGCAGACGCTTAACCAACTGAGCCACCCAGGTGTCCCCAAATAGCTGACTTCTTTTCTTTCTTACAAACCTGAACTATTTTGCTATAAATCATTTTTTTAATTCTTATGTTAATCCCCATACATTACATCATTAGTTCTA
>NW_027893081.1:0-1573 GCF_054177405.1 Leptonychotes weddellii | reverse complement strand
GGACATCTTGGCTCTTTCCACAGTTTGGCTATTGTGGACATTGCTGCTATAAACATCGGGGTGCACGTACCCCTTCGGTGGATCTTGCCTTTTTTATCTAATTTGACAATGATTGCATTTACATGGTTTGTTTACACCATTATATTTAATATCATTGTTATGATTGGGTTTCTATCTACCATCTTTTGTTTTCTCTTTGTCTCATCTGCTCTTTGTTTTTCTTTTGCTCATTTCCTGCCTAATTTTGGATCGATTGTGTGTCTTTTCACTGGTTTTGGGCAATTTGACTTTGACATGTATTTGTGTAGTTTTCTTCATGTTTCTTTTCCTTGGAGCTTGTTGAATTTCTTGGATGCGTGGGTATATAGTTTTCATCAAACTTTGAAAAGTTTTTGGTGTTTAAATCCTTGATTATTTTTTTCTTTCTCCTCCTACTTTCCTCTCCTTATGGGGACTCCAATTACACCTCTGTTAGGACTCCTGAAATGGTCCTATAGCTCAGTGATCCTCTGTCCTGCAAACTATGGCACCATCTCACCTCCAGACCTTTCCCAGGTCTGTCTCCTCAACTCATAGAGACTGCCAGACTCAGTGTGGGTTTTCCCTTCTGGTGGCTCAGCTTGGAAACTCTCTGCAGGAAGTGCACTGGGGTGATGATAGGACTCACCCCGTTTGTGCCCTCTGGCATCATTGTCTCTTTTGTTTAATGCCCAGTGCCTTGAATTCATTATTTCATACGTCTATTTCTCATCTACTGGTTGTTTCAGGTAAGAGAGGCTAACTGCAGTCTCTCTTCCTTCTGGTTTGAATTATTTATTTTTCCTACATGTATCAAAGTTTTAGACTATAGACAGACTTCTGGGAAAATTTTGATATGGATAGAGAAAAGTTCAAACCAGAGGAAAAAAAGTTTAAATTGTAATCTTGACGTCAGAAATAATGTATTTTACTTACTGTTTGGAATGCGTACTATGTTGTGGAAAGGAATAGCTGGAGACGGGGCTGTAAAATTGGGTGGAGATAAGATCAAATTCTAGCCATCAGTTCCCAATCATGCATTTTTAAATATTTTAATATTCAGTGAAGATACCTCAAAAGTTTTCGACCAGAAAGTGATCGGATTGAAGCTTTGCTGATGAATATCAAAATAATGCTGAGAAGCAACATGACGTGATTGTTGAGAATGTGGCTCACCTGGGTCTGAATCTGATTCGCCAGGTAATAGCAACGTGACCTGAAGAAAGTAACTGAGCTAGTAGGTACCTCAGTTCCTTCATCCCTAAGTAAGTTCATGTTTGTAAAATATTTAGGCAAGTGCCTGGCACATAGCTCGTAGATACAGCAATGGGCATGGAGGTTTCTGTAAGACTTCCGGCGGGAGACAAAATGCTCGGGGTGGGGGTGGGGGGCAGGAGAAGCAGGTGTACCTGTCAGACAGGAGGCACAGTGTGGGAATTATTTATATGTGAGGTGACTGCATGAAGATGAAGAGGGGACCCAGGAATGACGTGTAGGGATGATGAAGAAGCGATCTAGAGCCAGAGACACGCACATTAGAGACAGAGAAGAATCA
>NW_027893080.1:0-240 GCF_054177405.1 Leptonychotes weddellii | reverse complement strand
ACAGAGAGAATGAGAGAGAGAGAGAGAGCACATGAGAGGGAGGAGGGTCAGAGGGAGAAGCAGACTCCCCGCCGAGCAGGGAGCCCGATGCGGGACTCGATCCCGGGACTCCGGGATCATGACCTGAGCCGAAGGCAGTCGCTTAACCGACTGAGCCACCCAGGCGCCCCGGGGATTTTAAGATTCTTAAGCTCTTCTCTACATAATGCATTTTTTAACTCATTACAATCAGCATATATT
>NW_027893079.1:0-240 GCF_054177405.1 Leptonychotes weddellii | reverse complement strand
TGAATAAGTTGCAAAACACAAAATTAATACCCAGAAACTGATAGCATTTCTATACACTAGTAAGGAAGTTGCAGAAAAAGAAATTAAGAAAACAATTTCATTTACAATTGCACCAAAAACAACAAAACACTTAGGAATAAACTTAACCAAGTGAAAGATCTATACTCTGAAAACTATAAAGCACTGATAGAAGAAATTGAAGATGACACAAACAAATGGAAAGATAATCCATGCTCATGG
>NW_027893078.1:0-240 GCF_054177405.1 Leptonychotes weddellii | reverse complement strand
CCTGAAACTCAGGGACAAGCAGTCAAAGCAGCAATTGGACTGGACTCTAGCTCCTGATAGGGATTGATGACTAGCACACACCAAATTCAAGATTTGGAGATGGCTATATATATACAATGGAATATTATGCAGCCATCAAAAGGAATGAGATCTTGCCATTTGCAACGACGTGGATGGAACTGGAGGGTATTATGTTGAGTGAAATAAGTCAAACAGAGAAAGACATGTATCATATGATCT
>NW_027893077.1:0-240 GCF_054177405.1 Leptonychotes weddellii | reverse complement strand
TTAAGGAGAGAGGGGAAGGGTGACGGGACGTGGGGAGGGGAATTGAGGCAGCGGGCAGTCCAGCTGCAAAGGCCCCGAAGGGGCGCGGGCTGCCGTGTGCCGGGAAGCAGGAGGCCGCGGTGGCTGCAGCGCAGGGATGGGGGCAGAGGTGGGGGTCCCGAGCGTGTTGGACACATGCACGGATCTTCTCAACTGCCCCCTCCGTGATTGCCCTTGTCAGTCCTTCCTGGCTGAATGGTT
>NW_027893076.1:0-240 GCF_054177405.1 Leptonychotes weddellii | reverse complement strand
GTTGCTTGGTGATCTGATGTGGTGGGTTTAAGAGGCTTCAGTGTCCCTGTCTGTCAAATGGGGCCAGGAGAGGGTGCCTGAGGACAAAGCTCCAGTTGTTGTGGCGGAAATGTCCCCGCCCAGAGGCAGATGCTGAATAATGGCTGAGGCTTGTCCTGGTACAGCCCCAGGTGTTAGAGACATGGGGGGGGGTGTGTGTGTCCACAGCCCCAGGTGTTAGAGACATGGGGAGGGGGTGTC
>NW_027893075.1:0-240 GCF_054177405.1 Leptonychotes weddellii | reverse complement strand
TCAAGGGAATCAAGGTGCGGTCGGCCGATAAGCAGTACAACGACGGGCTGTCCCACTTCATCATTACCTCTGTCACACCCGCAAGGTACAGCTTCTCACTTTATATTCTTCCCACCAGATGCCTTTATTCGTAGGGCATGATTCTGCTAAATGACCATTCTGAATAATAGACTATTGCTTTTCCAGTGCTTAAAAAAAAATGGTAGAGAGAACAACCTTCTTTTAAAAAGAAGTTGCTAT
>NW_027893074.1:0-240 GCF_054177405.1 Leptonychotes weddellii | reverse complement strand
TAAAATACCAACAATCAAGCCAAAATCCAGCGCAAGTATTGACAAAACTGACTCAACCCTCCATACTAAAACTTGACAGAAGAAATGTGCTAATTTCTGAGATTAAATAATTTCTACTTCAGTTTTTACTATTCTTCAGTACACAATATCTCGCATTTGGTCAAAAATTATGAGACATGCAAAAAAGCAAAGGAAAAAAACTCACTGTCAAAAGATCAATCAATAAAATTAGACTCAGAG
>NW_027893073.1:0-240 GCF_054177405.1 Leptonychotes weddellii | reverse complement strand
CTTTCGATCTCTGTCTCTCTCAAATAAATAAATAAAATCTTAAAAAAAAAAAAAAAGATCAGTAGCATTCCTTCAGACCAGTATGATCAGTTGGAAAATGTAATGAAAAAAAAATATGATATTTTAGGTGAACAAAATAAACAGGCTATAAATAGGATTTATATCTGTTCTAATGTCAAAACCTCACATAATCACAGTGTTTACATACCCGGGTTTGTGTTTGACTTCTTCAGCCCTGCT
>NW_027893072.1:0-240 GCF_054177405.1 Leptonychotes weddellii | reverse complement strand
GGTGGGTATTGAGGAGGGCACGTTCTGCATGGAGCAGTGGGTGTTATGCACAAACAATGAATCATGGAACACTTCATCTAGAACTAATGATGTAATGTATGGGGATTAACATAAGAATAAAAAAAAAAAAAGAAGGAAGTGTTAGAAGGGGGAAATGCTGTGCAGGGGTAGATGGAGAAGGGAAGACCCTCGCCAGGCTCAGGGGGGAGGAAGTCCCAGTGGGATTTGCTGGAGACATGT
>NW_027893071.1:0-240 GCF_054177405.1 Leptonychotes weddellii | reverse complement strand
GGTGGGTATTGAGGAGGGCACGTTCTGCATGGAGCAGTGGTTGTTATGCACAAACAATGAATCATGGAACACTTCATCTAGAACTAATGATGTAATGTATGGGGATTAACATAAGAATAAAAAAAAAAAAAGAAGGAAGTGTTAGAAGGGGGAAATGCTGTGCAGGGGTAGATGGAGAAGGGAAGACCCTCGCCAGGCTCAGGGGGGAGGAAGTCCCAGTGGGATTTGCTGGAGACATGT
>NW_027893070.1:0-1573 GCF_054177405.1 Leptonychotes weddellii | reverse complement strand
CTGCTTAGATGATCTGTCCATTTCTGAGAGTGGAGTATTGAGGTCTCTTACAATTAACGTATTGTTATCAATATGACTCTTTATTTTGGTTAACAGTTGGCTTATGTAGATGGCTGCTCTCATGTTGGGGGCATAGATATTTACAATTGTTAGATCTTCTTGTTGGATAGACCCTTTAAGAATGATATAGTGTCCTTCTGTGTCTCTAATTACAGACTTTAGTTTAAAATCTGATTTGTCTGATATAAGAATTGCTACCCCAGCTTTCTTTTGAGGTCCGCTGGCATGGAAGATGGATCTCCATCCCTTCACTTTCAGTCTGGATGTATCTTTAGGTTCAAAATGAGTCTCTTGTAGACAGCATATGGATGGGTCCTGTCTTTTTATCCAATCTGCAACCCTGTGCCATTTTATGAGAGCATTTAGGCCATCCACGTTGAGACTGATTATTGAAAGAGATGAATTAATTGTCATCATGTTGCCTGTGAAGACACTGCTTTTATAGATTGTCACTGTAAATTTTTGTTGTATATCAGTCTTGGGGTCTTTCTCCTTTTATAGAACCCCCCTTAATATTTCTTGCAGGGCCGGCTTAGTGGTCACATATTCTTTCAGTTTCTGCCGGTCATGGAAGTTCTGCATCTCTCCATCCATTCTAAATGAAAGCCTTGCCAGATAAAGTATTCTTGACTGCATGTTCTTCTCATTTAGTACACTGAATATGTCTTGCCAGGCCTTTCTGGCTTGCCAGGTCTCCGTGGATGGGTCTGACATTATTCTGATGTTCCTCCCTCTGTACGTAAGGAATCTCTTCCCCCTAACTGCCCTTAAGATGGTTTCCTTGGTTCTAAGATTTGCAAGTTTTACTATTACATGCCAGGGTGTTGGCCTATTTTCCTTGATCTTGGGAGTGGTCCTCTCTGCCTCTAGGATGTGAATGTTTGTTTCATTCCTCAGATTGGGGAAGTTCTCAGCTATGGTTTGATCAAATACATCTTGTAGTCCTCTCTCTCTCCACTCCCTTCGGGATTCCAATTATTCTGACATTGGAACACTTCATGGTGTCACTTATTTCTCTGATTCTATTTTCATGGATTCTGAGTTGTTTTTCCCTGGCCTCCTCTTTTCCCTTTTTATCTATTATACTGTCTTCCAGGTCGCTTATTCGTTCCTCTGCCTCACTTACCCTAGCTGTTAGATTATCTAGATTGGATTGGATCTCATTGATAGCATTTGTAAGTTCTGCCAATTCAGCTTTCATTTCTGCCCTTAGAGACTCTATGTTGCCCTTAATTGATTTCTCCATTCTAGCCATTGTCTTCACAATTGCTAGCCTGAATTCCATCTCCAACATCTTGGTTATATCTGCATCCATTTGTAAATCTGCAGCATAAGTCATAATCTCTGAGTCTTTTCTATTTTGGGGGCTCCTCCTCCTAGTCATTCTGTTGATGGGTGTTTGAGGGAATGTATAAAGTCCAAATTATTGACCAGAACCCAAGCAAGATGCACCTGTTTTCTTGGGACCTTAGGGTTGCTGGCCTCTTATTTTCCCAGCCTATCTTCTGGGGGA
>NW_027893069.1:0-240 GCF_054177405.1 Leptonychotes weddellii | reverse complement strand
TGAGTAAGTTGCAAAACACAAAATTAATACCCAGAAACTGGTAGCATTTCTATACACTAGTAAGGAAGTTGCAGAAAAAGAAATTAAGAAAACAATTTCATTTACAATTGCACCAAAAACAACAAAACACTTAGGAATAAACTTAACCAAGTGAAAGATCTATACTCTGAAAACTATAAAGCACTGATAGAAGAAATTGCAGATGACACAAACAAATGGAAAGATAATCCATGCTCATGG
>NW_027893068.1:0-240 GCF_054177405.1 Leptonychotes weddellii | reverse complement strand
TTTTTTAAATCTTTTTTATTTTTATTTTTAAAGAATTTATTTATTTGACAGAGAGAAACACAGCAAAAGAGGGAACACGAACAGGGGGAGTGGGAGAGGGAGAAGCAGACTCCCTGCCAAGCAGGGAGCCTGATGCGGGAGTCAGTCTCAGGACCCTGGGATCATGACCTGAGCCGAAGGCAGACACTTAATGACTGAGTCATCCAGATGCCCCAAAGCTGTTTCTCTTCTACTAACTGA
>NW_027893067.1:0-240 GCF_054177405.1 Leptonychotes weddellii | reverse complement strand
TATTACATATTATATATAATAGGATTAAATACTCATATTCATATTATCTATAAAAATACATGTTATGTGCAATCCTATATAATATAGGCTTAGAAAATGAGGAATAATATTATATAATTACACTATATATTTCTCAGCCTAGATACCTATATCCCATTGGTTCTGTTTCTCTGGAGAACCCTATGGCAGGAGGAGGGGAAGGCAGAGCAAGAGGGAAGGGAAGAGGAAAAGACATTCTCT
>NW_027893066.1:0-240 GCF_054177405.1 Leptonychotes weddellii | reverse complement strand
GGTCATAGGGACAGGCAAACTCTCCCTTGGGTAGGGGCCACCCAGCCAGCCCTCAGGGAAAGCTGGGGTGATGCTGCAGGAGGGTAAGCCTCCCCCCTTCAGAGCTCTCCCACCTCTTTTCAAAGCTCTCCCCAGGAAAACGCTCCTTTCTTCCCGATGGTATCCATCTGTTGATGGGCGGTAACTAAGAGGGAGCCCCGCTCTGAGTCCCACGCTAATACCCCGGGCACTCAAGGCTGG
>NW_027893065.1:0-240 GCF_054177405.1 Leptonychotes weddellii | reverse complement strand
GACTTTTGGGCTCTGACCTTCTGAAAGTGAGAGAGGAGACCAGAAACCTAGGGAAATATTAACTAGGACTCTTTTATGGGAAGAAATATATTGATATTTAGGTAAATGTTAGGGGTTGTAGGGGCTTGAACTGTGTTTTCCAAAAAGATATGTCCACGTCCTAACCACTAGTACCTGTGAATATGGATGTGACTTTTTTTGGAAATAGTGTCTGCAGATGTTGAGTTAAGTTGAGGATCT
>NW_027893064.1:0-240 GCF_054177405.1 Leptonychotes weddellii | reverse complement strand
GGACTCTGAAAAACAAACTGAGGGTTCTAGAGGGGAGGGGGGTGGGAGGATGGGTTGGTATTGAGGGGGGCACATTCTGCATGGAGCACTGGGTGTTATGCACAAACAATGAATCATGGAACACTACATCTAAAACTAATGATGTAAAAAAAAAAATATTCAGCTGTAAGAAGGAAATTCTGCCATTTGCAACATATGAATGGACCCTGGTGGCATAATCTGAAGTGACATACACCGTAT
>NW_027893063.1:0-240 GCF_054177405.1 Leptonychotes weddellii | reverse complement strand
TTTTGCTGGTGGGCTTGTTGGGGGCTGTGAGCACTCACTCTCTCTCTGCATGGTGGGAGGAGCCATTTATTTCTGTCTTCCCAGAAACCAACCCCCTATTCTTCCCTCTGATGGTATCTGCTGGTACCTCCCCTTCAGTGTCCTGGATGGGTGCTCCCTGCTGCCGGGGGGTTAAGGGACTACAACACCACCAGGGGAGTATTTTTCCTCACTTTGGGCATGTTACTTGGCCTTTCTGAG
>NW_027893062.1:0-240 GCF_054177405.1 Leptonychotes weddellii | reverse complement strand
GGATCGAGTCCCGCATCAGGCTCTCTGCTCGGCAGGGAGTCTGCTTCTCCCTCTGACCCTCCTCCCTCTCATGCTCTCTGTCTCTCATTCTCTCTCTCAAATAAATAAATAAAATCTTTAAAAAAAAAAAAAAAACTAATGATGTATGGTGACTAACATAATAAAATAAAATAAAATATATTCTGTTTCTCATGATGACAAGGAGAAAATAAAAGGAATTTAAGAAATCTTTATTTAAAT
>NW_027893061.1:0-240 GCF_054177405.1 Leptonychotes weddellii | reverse complement strand
AGAGTTGAGGGTCCATTTCTGAGTTCCCTATTCTGTTCCACTGATCTACTTATCTTTTTTTGTGCCAGTACCATACTGTCTTGATGATTACAGCTTTGTAATAGAGTAATAGAGCTTGAAATCTAGAAGTGTGATGCCCCCAGCTTTGGTTTTCTTTTTCAACGTTCCTCTGACTATTTGGGATCTTTTCTGGTTCCAAAAAATTTTAGGATTATTTGTTCCAGTTCTGTGAAAAAATTT
>NW_027893060.1:0-240 GCF_054177405.1 Leptonychotes weddellii | reverse complement strand
CACAGTACATAAAATATGGCATTAGGTAAAAAAAAAAAAAAAAAGAAAAGAAAAGGTAACACACAACCTAACCATGTGGAATTCAGTTGCATGGACCCTGAATATTATGTATATATAAAGCGTGTATAGGGGTGAAGGGCAGTGGGTGCCTCTTTTTACATCAAGTAGGTGAGACGTCCATGTTCATTTCTTCACATGTCAAACATTTATTGAGCACATACTCTGTTCTCAGAACTGTGT
>NW_027893059.1:0-1573 GCF_054177405.1 Leptonychotes weddellii | reverse complement strand
TTACAATTGCACCCAAAACCATAAGATATCTAGGAATAAATCTAACCAAAGAGGTAAAGAATCTGTGCTCAGAAAACTATAAAATACTCATGAAAGAAACTGAGGAAGACACAAAGAAATGGAAAAGCGTTCCATGCTCATGGATTGGAAGAACAAATATCGTGAAGATGTTAATGCTACCTAGAGCAATCTACACATTGAATGCAATCCCTATCAAAATACCATCCACTTTTTTCAAAGAAATGGAACAAATAATCCTAAAATTTGTATGGAAACAGAAAAGACCCCGAATAGCCAGAGGAATGTTGAAAAAGAAAAGCAAAGCTGGTGGCATCACAATTCCGGACTTCCAGCTCTATTACAAAGCTGTCATCATCAAGACAGTATGGTACTGGCACAAAAACAGAGACATAGATCAATGGAACAGGATAGAGAGCCCAGAAATGGACCCTCAACTCTATGATCAACTAATCTTCGACAAAGCAAGAAAGAATGTCCAATGGAAAAAGACAGTCTCTTCAACAAATGGTGTTGAGAAAATTGGACAGCCACATGCAGAAGAATGAAAGTGGACCATTTCCTTACCCCACACACAAAAATAGACTCCAAATGGTTGAAAGACCTAAATGTGAGACAGGAGTCCATCAAAATCCTAAAGGTGAACACAGGCAGCAACCTCTTGGACCTCAGTCGAAGCAACTTCTTCCTAGAAACAGTGCCAAAGGCAAGGGAAGCAAGGCCAAAATGAACTATTGGGACCTCATCAAGATAAAACGCTTTTGCACAGCAAAGGAAACCATCAACAAAACGAAAAGACAACCGAAAGAATGGGAGAAGATATTTGCAAATGACATATCAGATAAAGGGCTAGTATCCAAAATCTATAAAGAACTTATCAAACTCAACACCCAAAGAACAAATGATCCAATCAAGAAATGGACAGAAGACGTGAACAGACATTTTTCCAAAGAAGACATCCAAATGGCCAACAGACACATGAAAAAGTGCTCAACATTGCTTGGCATCAGGGAAATCCAAATCAAAACCTCAATGAGATACCACCTCACACCAGTCAGAACAGCTAAAATTAACAAATCAGGAAACGACAGATGTTGGCAGGGATGCGGAGAAAGGGGAACCCTCCTACACTGTTGGCGGGAATGCAAGCTGGTGCAGCCACTCTGGAAAACAGTATGGAGGTTCCTTAAAAAGTTGAGAAGAGAGCTACCATACGATCTAGCAATTACACTACTGGGTATTTACGCCAAAGATACAAATGTAGTGATCCGAAGGGGTACGTGCATCCCAGTGTTTATAGCAGCAATATCCACAATAGCCAAACTATGGAAAGAGCAAAGATGTCCATCGACAGATGAATGGATAAAGAAGAAGTGGTATATATATATACAATGGAATATTATGCAGCCATCAAAAGGAATGAAATCTTGCCATTTGCAATGACGTGGGTGGAACTGGAGGGTATTATGCTGAGCGAAATAAGTCAGTCAGAGAAAGACATATATCATATGACCTCACTGTTATGAGGAATTCTTAATCTCAGGAAATAAACTGA
>NW_027893058.1:0-12977 GCF_054177405.1 Leptonychotes weddellii | reverse complement strand
GACGTGGATGGAACTGGAGGGTGTTATGCTGAGCGAAATAAGTCAATTAGAGAAAGACATGTATCATATGACCTCACTGATATGAGGAATTCTTAATCTCAGGAAACAAACTGAAGGTTGCTGGAGTGGTGGGGGGGTGGGAGGGATGGGGTGGCTGGTGATAGACATGGGGAGGGTATGTGCTATGGTGAGCGCTGTGAATTGTGTAAGACTGTTGAATCACAGACCTGTACCTCTGAAACAAATAATACATTATATGTTAAAAAGAAAAAAAAAAGAAGAAGAAGATAGCAGGAGGGGAAGAATGAAGGGGCGGGGAATCGGAGGGGGAGACGAACCATGAGAGACTATGGACTCTCAAAAACAAACTGAGGGTTCTAGAGGGGAGGGGGGAGGGGGATGGGTTGCCTGGTGATGGGTATTGAGGAGGGCACGTTCTGCATGGAGCACTGGGTGTTATATGCAAACAATGAATCATGGAACACTACATCAAAAACTAATGATGTAATGTATGGTGATTAACATAACATAATAAAAAAAAAGAAATCTGGCATTTTTGTCCTACTTTACACACCCACAATTACCATATGACTCAGGTATTCCATTTTTAAGGATTTTCCAAGAGAAATTGAAGAACATAATTGCACAAAGACCTCTACATGAATATGCATAGTTTCATTTATAATAGCTACAATTTCTAAGTAATCCAAGTGATCATCAACAGGTAAACGTATAAACAAATTGGGATATATTTCTAAAATGACACACTACTTAGCAATAAACACTAATGCATTATTAAGAATCACAACATAACAGATGAATGCTGAGTGAAAGAAGCCAGATATAAGAGTATGTGACATATGATTCCAGTTTTATGAAATTCTAGAATAGATTATTCTAACCTATGGTGAGAGAGAGCAGATCATTGATTGCCTTGAGTCATGTGGGCTCTCGACTTAGAAGAGGGTGATGGAAACATTCTTTATCTTATTTATAGAAATGGTTACATTGGTATATACATTAATATCAATTTATATAACTGTGATAGAGTTAACATAAATAAAGTATAAATGAGAAATTAAAGGCAATTTGGGGGAAAGATGATGAGAGTTAATTTAGCTTGAAGGTTGGAGGAGGGTCTAAGAGGAAAGTTTTGAGAAAAGGAAACATGGCTTTTCCCTCATTTCACTAACTTTTTTAAGGATTCTAATTATAAAGAATATAAGATAAAAGTTTTGATTTGTTCCTAAAATTTTTATTTGGAATCTCACCTGCTTATTTTTTCAGGGTCCTCCATCATCTTATTTTGCTGTCACTTATATCTGTATCGTTATGTATCCGTAGCAAACTATCCTATCATCTATCTATCTGTCTATCATCATCTGTCTGTCTATCCCTTTCTATGTGTGTGTGTGTGTGTGTGTGTGTGTGTATAATGTGAGTGAGAATAACAAACAATATAAGAATTTTTCTTATAGAATGTTTTATTTTTATGTTTTATTTAAATGTTTTATTTAATTCATGTCCTCTGTTTTACAGAAAGATTCAGATGAACTATTGGAAACAATTCTGAAAATACAAATCATTATGGATAAAGCTTTGGTATGCATTATTGATATTGATAATATCTTTGCTTTGTGTTTAAATTCAAAGGGAATATGAAAATGAAAATTCCACTTGTCTGAAATACATATATATTTTATTCTGTTCAAAATATGTATCTAGGTGTAGCAGGACATAAAGAAATGTGAATTGCCTTTGCATTGGCATTGGGGGGACTAGTATTTATAGTATTGATTTCAAAATCAATATAGAATTCTAGCAAAAATGTACAATTTGTATGTATGGAAGAGTTCTACTACATTATAATCTAGTCAATTATAATGAGCTGCATATATTTCTGGATCCGCCCCATATAGTGATGAAACTCTTACATAAATTAATTTTTATTTTAAAATAAGCTATTTAATTATTGAATTGGAGATTCCTGTTATTAAAAAGTATCTTTTATAAGATTATTTTATGCTTTATAATTTCTTGGATTCTCTTAGATTCTCTGACGGAAATTTTATATTTTAAAAATGGAAAGAATTATTCATAGGAATGTTCATTTAGTTAGGGAATATATTTTTTGAAGATTTTATTTATTTATTTGAGAGAAAGAGCATGAACTGGGTGAGGGCAGAGGGAGAAGCAGACTCCCTGTTGGTCAGGGAGCCCAATGCGAGGCTCCATCCTGGGACTCCGGGATCATGACCTGAGCTGAAGGCAGACACTTGACCAATGAACCACCCAGGTGCCCCAGTTAGGGAAATTTTTGTTTATATAATCAGTTTTAGCAAAGCCATTATGGTTAGCAATTAAGAAATCTGATCTTTTCATTATTACTGATATTTTTGCATAAGGTCTGTCAATAAGTGCATAATTTTCAAAATTAGATTTTGTTGATAAAAGGAAATATTTAGATCTTTACATAATTTTTTATAAAAACAGCAGGAAAAAGTAGACAAAATAATAATAAAGAAAAAAGCACGTATAATTTTATATGCACGTTTCCTTTTTTATATTTGAATATGTATGTGTATGTTCTTATACCTTTGTTTTATATATGCTGTTTTGTAAATTATTTTATGTTTTCCCGCATATTAATGAAATATATTATTTCAATTTAATTTTAACATTCACATAGTGTCTGATTAATGTATTTAATATAATTTAATCTATTTTACTAGCTAATGGCCTTTGGGGGCATTTAGATTTAGGTTTTGGTTGTTACATGGGGAATAATACTCACAAGCATTGAAATTATGCTCTGCCACAGCTGCCCCCATGAGGTTGCTAAAATTAAATCTAGACAGCCTACTTTCCTCTCTCCATTTAACTGAATACCTTCTTCCTTTCCAATAAAAACAGAAGGCATTTTCAATGCAAATGTCATCATGAGAAAACAACAACAAAGAACTCTAGAGCTTTTATATCCTATGATTAGTATTCTCTCTCTTTTTTATGTTCAGTTTATCTGTCTTAAATTTTAAAGTATGACTTTGTAAACTATTTTTTTCCTTACTCAGATAATCCCTGCCCTTTCATTAGAATGTTTAGTTGACTTATGTTTATCAAAATTACTAATACTGTGGATGTAGGTTAAGTACTGCTATGCTCTTAGTGTTCTACTCTTCCTATTAGTTATTTATTCTTTTGTTCCTCCTTTGCTACCCTTGGATTAGTGGGTTATTTTTAGTTTTTATCTTTATCTCCTATATTGGTTTTTTCTGTGATCTCTCTTTATCCCTCACATCTTACCCCAGTGGTTTCTTTATTGGTTTGAATTAACATTCCTAACTAGAATTAATATTATATCACTTCACATATAATGTAAGAGCTTTATAACACTAAAGTTCCATTTAACCCTGATATGGATATTAACTCCTTAACAGATACAGCATTTGCAGATATCTTCTCTTGTTCAGTAGGTTTCTTTTTTGTTTTGTTGATGATTTCTTTCACCATGCAAAACCTTTTTTTTTTCAAAAGCTTTTCATTTGATGTAGTTCCAATAGTTTATTTTTGCTTTTGTTTCCCTTGCCTTAGAAGAAATATCTAGAAAAATGTTGCTATGGTGGATGTCAGAGAATTACTGCCTGTGCTCTCTTCTAGGATTTTTATGGTTTCATATCTCACATTTACATCTTTACATTTTGAGTTTAGTTTGTGTATGATGTTAGAAAGTGGTCCAGTTTCATTCTTTTCTTGTAGCTGTCCAGTTTTTGCAACATCATTTATGGAAGAGATTGTCTTTTCCCCATCATATATGCTTGCCTCCTTTGTCATAGATTAACTGACTATATAATTGTGGGTTTATTTCTGGGCTTTCTATTCTGTTCCATTGATCTTTGTGTCTACTTTTGTGCCAATACCATATTGTTTTGATTACTACAGCTTTGTAATATATCTTGAGATATGGAATTGTGTTACCTCCCCTTTGTTCTTCTTGATCAACATTGCTTTGGCTATTTGGGATCTTTGTGGTTCCATTACAGAGCCATAAAATAGAATGAGGTCATGCTATTTGTGACAACATGGATGGGTCTAGAGGCTATTGTGTTAAATGATGTAAGTCAGACTGAGAAAAACAAGTACCATATGATTTTACTCATATGTGGAATCTAAAAAATAAATAAATAAACAAGAAGCAGAGTTAGACACATAAACATAGAGAAAAAACTGATGGCTGCCAAAGTGGAGGGAGTTGGGGATTAGGTAAAATGGGTGAAAGGGAGTGGGAGATACAGTCTTCCTGTTATGGAATGAATGTTATGGGAATAAAAGGCACAGCATAACATTAGAAATAGAGCCAATGATATTGTAATAGCTTTGTATGGTGAAAAATAGGAGCTACACTTGTGGTGAGCATAGGGTAATGTTTATACTTTTGGAATTACTATGCTGTACACCTGAAACTGATGTAACGTTTTGTGTCAACTACACTCAAATAAAAAATTAATGAAAATAATTGTAAAAATAACCCTATGTGATTTTTTTAAAACCAAATTTATCAATTTATACAAGACCTAAGGGCCATAAACTCTTTTGTAATTTCTCGGCACCCTGTGGTCTCAAATCCAGCTTTTAATTTTTTTATATAAATTCAATTAGCCAACATATAGTACATCATTAGTTTCAGATGTAGTGTTCAGTATGTGATGTTATTATATTTTACTTTGCCATGTGTTATAAACCACAAAATAAATTATTTTTTAAATATTCAATTGTTTGAAGAAATTAAGGAAAAGAAAAAAGAATTTAATTTTCCCCTCATGTTTACCATTTTCAAAGCTCTTCTTTCCTTCTTATAAGTCTGTTTCTGATATTTCTGTTTAGCTTGTTGATGACTTTGCTTCAGCTTTTGCTCATCTAAAATCATTTTTATTTCATCTTCACTTTTTAAATATTTTATTTGGAAATATTTTCAAACTTTCAAAAAATTTGCAAGAATTTTGCTATGGTGAGTGCTGTGAATTGTGTAAGACTGTTGAATCACAGATCTGTACCTCTGAAACAAATAATACATTATATGTTAAAAAAAAAAAAAGAAGAAGATAGCAGGAGGGGAAGAATGAAGGGGGGTGGAATCAGAGAGGGAGATGAACCATGAGAGACTATGGACTCTGCAAAACAAACTGAGGGTTCTAGAGGGGAGGGTGTGGGGGGATGGGTTAGCCTGGTGATGGGTATTAAAGAGGGCAGGTTCTGCATGGAGCACTGGGTGTTATATGCAAACAATGAATCACGGAACACTACAGCAAAAACTAATGATGTAATGTATGGTGATTAACATAACATAATAAAAAAATAAGAATAAGGCAAGAAATAGTTATACTCTCTTTATTCGGATTTATTAATATAGTATCCCATTATCACTTGTGCTCTATTTGAAAGTAAGTTGTAAATTTTCAGTGTACGTTTACCTAGAATAAGATCATTATCTTATATAACCACAATAGAGTTATCCATGTAAGGAAAAATAACATTGTTAAAATACTTTTTATCAAGTCTACCATAACTTAATTGCATTATAGTTGGATAGTGTGATCTAAGTGACAATGCTTTATATTCAAATAACTCTTTAATGGCCTAATATGGGTCAATTTATATAAAACTTCCATGTATGTTTGAAAATATATATATATATACACATTCTTTCATTGTTTTATATAAGCCTTTATTCACCTTCACTCATACCACACATGCTGCACTGTGCGTAAATATACAATATGATTTATTGGAAAAGAGAAATAGCAAAGTACAAATAGTTTCTAGAGACCTAGGAGGATAACATCTTTTTTGTCTGTATCAGACAACTCTATCCATTACATTTTTTTTCTGTGAGTAGTTTTTGGCAGACCTGCTGCAGATTTTTGAAGCTCTCAAGCTGCCACTTTTCATGTTTTCACCAAAAACTTAGAAATGTGTGTACACATACAACTGAAGTATTTAAGAGAAAATATGTGATTTTTGTCTCCTTGAATGAAGACAATTGCTTGAATTTATTTTTATTATTATGGTACATTGTTTATCCAGGATATGTAGTCATGTTATCTTATTGTAATGAAGATAAATGGTGGCATATGATATAGCAGATAAAAATGACTTAGTAGCTTAGAGATTTGAGTCCTGGTTCTTATCTTTAGTAGTTATATGATCTTGGAAACTTACCTTTCAAACCTCCATTTTATATGTGTAAAGAGGAAAATAATCACAACCTTCTCATTTTAATATTATTGATTAATATGTAAGCTCCCTAGGTTTAAGCTTAAGACTTACTAAGCAATTGATAAACCTTAATTCTGTTTTTTTATTTCCTTTCACTGAGCACCACCTTAGTTTAACATTTTATATCCATTTAAAATGTGGTACTTTAAAGAGGGCACATATTGAATGGAGCACTGGGTGTTATACGCAAACAATGAATCATGGAACACTGTTCTAGAGGGGAGGGGGTGGGAGGATGGGTTAGCCTGGTGATGGGTATTAAAGAGGGCACGTTCTGCATGGAGCACTGGGTGTTATACACAAACAATGAATCATGGAACACTACATCAAAAACTAATAGTGTAATGTATGGTGATTAACATAACAATAAAAAAATTTAAAAAACTAATGATGTAATGTATGGTGATTAACATAACATAATAAAATAAAATTAAAAATAAATAATTAAAAAAATAAAATGTGGTACTTTAGTAATTTTCAGTAGTGAAACAAAATTTGTCTTTCAGTTTGATTACATGGGCTCTGAAGTGGCATTTGCAGCTGAGAAAGTTGTCCATATCTTTGGTCTTATCAACATTGTAAGTATTTATGTTTCAGTTAAATATTAAACATTCCTATTAATGCTTGTATAAATAACAGTTGTATAAATAACATTTTCGATTTTATTAAAAAGTATAGTCCTACCAACTAGTTTCACCCACCAATGGATTCCATCTCCAAAAATGAGTAAATTGAATCTATTGCATTATGTATAGAGATGTAATATAATACTTATGACTACCTAAACCTGTATGTGGTGTATCTTCTATTTTTAGATGTTTTCCCAGCTTAAAGTGACTGTGAAGCTGACTTCTTTGGAGCTCTGGTCAGATCAAAATAAGATTTCAACTAAGGGGGATGCTGATGAAGTACTACAAAGATTTGTGTCATGGAAAGAACAATTTATGTTTCAAAGATCTCATGATATGGCATATTTATTAATGTGAGTGCATTTTTTGCATTGATATAGGGCTTATCAAATTATATGATATGTTAACTATCAAAATTATATACAAAATGTGTTATGTATAATGACAAGAAACCTCAAAAATTGTACGTATACTGTTAGCAAAATGCAAAATATAAAAATCTGATAACAATGTAAGACACTAAAACACTAAAACAGAGTAGACTGTTTATCCATGGAAATGTAATAGACTTGAAAATTTGGAAAGCCTCGGGAGAAACATGGGAACTCAAGGGTTTTAAAGATTTTCTCAGAGGTAAGTAATTGAAACCATCATTTTAACATTAAATAAAATATAAATTAGTTAACAGAATGCAGTAATTGCATATAAAGTGATTATAATGCAAAACATTTAAATAGTAATATGGTTACCTTCTGATATATACGGACCCAAGGTGTAGCTATATAACTGCATGTATTGTATCTTTCAAAAGCCTTCTTTTTGCTTGACTAATTTGATTACATGGAAAAATAAAAACGCAATTCTGAAGGTCTTAAGCAATATGGAATACATTTATACATCTATTGGTGTTTCCTGTGGCATTTAAGGTCAGATTTGGGGACTTAGGAGCAATATTAATAGGACTGAAATGTGTGAGGACACTTTCTGTGTCCTATCTCTTTTCGTTAGCATACTGCATGTTCTCTTTTCTCTCCCTGTCCTCCAATCCGATATTTTTTACACACCTTAAAGGACCACTGCATGCAAATCATGGCAGTAGGTTATCCTGACTTGTACACATTAGAATTATATCCATCTAGTGGTGGCAACAGTGATGATTAATGTTTTGGAAGGATTAGGCACTGCTGGGTTTTGGGCTGTGTATCATATAATGTTAAAGTAGACTTTAGAACTTAACTTTGTAGGAACTGTGGGATATTACCCAAATACAAAATGATTGAAAACATTAGATATGATATGTAATATTCAAGTTTCAAAAACAGCTTTCTTTACTGAGGAATCCAATTCTTAAAAGGTCATTAAGTTATTAATAATTTAAAATGCATTTATTTACAAGAAAAATTTTGTTATTTAGTTATAGGGATCATCCTAATTACGTGGGAGCAACATATCATGGAATGGCATGCAATCCAAAATTCGCTGCAGGAATTGCTCTGGTATGCATTTTACTCCCATCTATTCAGTAATTATATCATGTTTTGAAAGTTAATATCCACTTCAAGGAGCCAAAGTACATATAGTATATTTACCATGCTGTTTTGACACATTTTTATAAAATATTTTTTATTTGGATTTTGAAACTCAAAACATTACAATTTTTAAAAGTTTTTTTGTGGTAAAATACACAGAACATGAAATTTACGATCTTATGGTAATGTTACGTGTGTTCCATTGCTGTGTGACAGATCTCCAGAACTCTTCATCTTGCGTGTCTGTAGCTTTGTACCTTTTCACCAACATGGCCCCATTTTCCAAACCCTCTAGCCCCTGGCATCCACCATTCTACTGTCTGCTTCTGTGAGTTTGACATTTTTGATTCTACATATAATGGTGATCATACAATATTTGTCTTCATATGTCTGGCTTATTTCTCTTAATATAGTACCATTTAGGTTCATCCGTGTCATTGCAAATAGCAGGATTTCATTCTTTTTATGGCTGAATAACATTCCATTCTATGTGTGTATATATAGGTGACATTTTATTTTTCCATTCTTCTGTCAATGAACACTTAAGCTGTTTTCAACACCTTACTATCATAAATAATGCGCAGTGAATGTGGAATTGCAGATATATCTTTATGATACAGATTTCAGTCATTTTTGATAAAAATGCAAAAGTGGGTTTGATGGATCATATGGTAATCCTATCTTTAATATTTTGAACCATCATACTGATTTTGAGAGTGGTTGTGTAATTTTATAATCCCATCAGCAGTTCACATTATAGTCATCATATCCTCACCAACAGATGTTATTTTCTGTGGTTGCCTTTTTTTTTTTTTTTATGGTAGCCATTCTATTGGGTATGTGGTGATATCTCAATATGGTTTTGATTTGCATTTCTATGATTATTAGTAATATTGAGGATTTTTCCATATGCTTTTTAGTCTTTTGTATATCCTCTCTGGAGAAATGTCTATTCAAGTCTTTAGCCCATTTTTAAATTGGTTTATATGAATTTGATTTTTTTATTCTTGGATTTTAGGAGTTCTTTATATTTTGGATGTTAATCTGTTACCAGATATATGATTTGCAAATTTTTTCCCTCATTTTGTAGGTTGCCTTTATACTCTGTTGATCATGTCCTTTGAAGCACAAAAGTTTTACGTTTGGTGTAGTCCTGTTTGTCCATTTTTGCTTTTGTTGCCTGTACTTTTGGCATCATATCTAAGAAATCATTGTCAAACCTAACATCATGAAGATTTCCCCCTATGTTTTCTCTTAGGAGATTTATAGTTTGAGGTCTTACATTTGGATTTTTAAGTCATTTTGAATTAATTTTTGTATATGGTGAAATATACAGGTCCAACTTCATTCTTCTGTATGTGCATATCCAATGTTCCCATCACCATTTATTGAAAAAGCTCTTTTCTCCATTGAGTATACTTGTTTAAGAGACTGTCCTTTCCGCATTATGTCATCTTGGCACCCTTTTATAGATCATTTAACCATATATGCAAGGGTTTATTTCTAGGCTCTTTAATCTATTTCAGTGATATATGTCTATCTTTATGCCAGTACCATACTGTTTTGATTATTTTGCTTTATAATATGTTTTGAAATCAGGAAATGTATATCCTTCAACTATATTCTTCTTTTTCGAAATTGACATGGTTATTTAGGGTCCCTTGAGACTCCATATTAATTTGGGGGTTATTTCTTCTATTTCTATTAACAGCTTAACTTCAATCACATACAAAAGCACTACTCCTTTATAATTCTACTCCACACTTTATGTTACTACATAAATTATAGGACTTGTTTTGTTTTGTTTGGTTTGGTATTTGTCCTTCCAATTCTATACAATATTTAAAAGTTAATTTATTCACCAAAATTACAATACTGCATGTTACTATATTTGTCCATGTATTTACCTGTATTAGAGAACTTTATAATTTCCTTTTAGCTTTAGGTTGCTATCTAGCATCCTTTCTTTTCACCATGACAGCCTCCATTTAACATTTATTATAGATCAAGTCTAGTGGTAATTAACTTTTGCTCATTACCTCAAATTTTATTTTTCTGAAAAAGTGTTCATGTCTTCATTATATTTTGAAATACAGTTTTGCCTGATAATGATAATTTTGGATGACAGTTTCTTTCAGCACTTGAAAAGTATTCAACCCAATCCCTTCTGACCTATAAGGTTTCTCCTGAGAAATGTACTGATAATCCTACGGGAGCTCCCTTATATGTGACAAGTCACTTCTGTCTAGCTGCTTTCAGGATTCTCTCCTTGTCTTTGGCTAATGGGAATTTTTGTGAGTCACTTTGGATTTCTTGGTTGGAATTTGTTGAGCTTCTTTTGTATGTTTACTCAGATTTCTGAAGTTTGTACTCATTATTTCTCCAAATAAACTTTCTTTCTCTCTTCTCTTTCTCAGACTCATTATAGGAATAATACATATATTGATCTGCTTGTTGATGTCAGTAGGGTTTTTTTTTTTTTTATATATTCTTCATTCTTTTTTTCTTTTTATTTTTCTCACTGGATGATTTCAAATGATCAGTCTTCATGTCTGATTCTTTCTTTTGCCTGATGAAATCTGATTTTAAATAAATCCCTTAAAGTTTTGAATTCATTTATTGTTCTTTTCAGCTCTAGAATTTTTTTTATAATAGTTAAAATCCCCTTGTTGATATCTATACCCAGAATTTATTTAGATATGTATGGCTAGTTCATCATTTTAAAATCAGTTAATGTAACCTATTTCATCAATAGGCTAACTAGAAAAATTGTTTGATCATATCAATAGATGCAGAAAAAGAATTTGACAAATCCAACACCATTTGTGATGAAATTTAGGAAAGGAGGTCTAGAAGGGAATTTCCTTAACATGAGAAAGAACATCTAGAAAAAAACCTATAGCTAACACCTCAGTGGTGAGAAACTAACTGCTTTCCCAGTGAGATCAGGAACAAGGCAAGACTGTAACTTGCCAGTCCTTTTCAGCTTTGTACTGGAGGTGCAAAACAATGGTAACACAAAATGCTGTGAAGATGTAGAGCAACAGAAACTCTCATTCATGAAGATGGGAATGCTAAATGGTACAGCCACTGCAGAGACAGTTTGGCAACTTCTTACTCTTAACATATGATACAGCATTTATCCTCTTGGCAGTCACCCAAATGAGTTGAAAACATATCCACACAAAATCATGTACATTTATAGCAGCTTTATTTGTAATTACCAAAAACTGGAAGGAAACAAGATGTCTTTTAATAAGTGAAATGATAAACACAATGCAATAAATACATATAAAGGAATATTTTATTCAGGGATTTAAGAAGTGAGCCATTAAGCCATTAGAAGATATAAAGGAATCTAATATCATATTCTTTTTTTTTTATCTTTTTCTTTTTTCATTCTTTCCCTTTCTTTCCTCCCAGTTTCAGGTCTTTTCTGATTTGTTTAGTGTATATTTTTCTGGGATCATTGCTACCCTGTTAGCATTTTGTTCTCTCATTCATCTATTCTCCTCTGGACAAAATGACAAGATGAAAAAAATCACCTCAAAAAAAAGAACAAGAGCCAGTACCGACTGCCAGGGACCTAATCAATATGGGCATTAGTAAGATCTCAGAACTAGAGTTCAGAATGATGATTATAAATACACAAGATGGGCTTGAAAAAAGCATGGAAGATATTAGAGAAACCCTTTCTGGAGAAGTAAAAGAACTAAAATCTAACCAAGTCGAAATCAAAAAGGCTATTAATGAGGTGCAATCAAAAATGGAAGCTCTAACTGCTAGGATAAATGAGGCAGAAGAGAGAATGAGTGATATCGAAGACCAAATGATGGAGAATAAAGACGCTGAGAAAAAGAGAGATAAACAACTACTGGATCACGAGGCAGAAATTGAGAGATAAGTGATACCATAAGACAAAACAATATTAGGATAATTGGAATCCCAGAAGAAGAAGAAAGAGAGAGAGGGGCAGAAGGTATATTGGAGCAAATTATAGCAGAGAACTTCCCTAATTTGGGGAAGGAAACAGGCATCAAAATCCAGGAGACACAGAGAACCGCCCTCAAAATCAATAAAAATGGGTCAACACCCCGACATCTAATAGTAAACCTTACGAGTCTCAGAGACAAAGAGAAAATCCTGAAAGCAGCTCAGAATAAGAGATCTGTAACCTACAATGGTAGAAACATTAGATTGTCAACAAACCTATCCACAGAGACATGGCAGGCCAGAAAGGACTGGCATGATATATTAGGAGCACTAAATGAGAAAAATATGCAGCCAAGAATACTACATCCAGCTAGGCTGTCTTTGAAAATAGAAGGAAAGATAAAAAGCTTCCAGGACAAACAAAAACTAAAGGAATTTGCAAACACAAAACCAGCCCTACAAGAAATATTGAAAGGGGTCCTCTAAGCAAAGAGAGGGCCTAAAAGCAACATAGACCAGAAAGGAACACAGACAATATACGGTAACAGTCACCTTACAGGCAATACAATGGCACTAAACTCCTATCTTTCAATAGTTACCCTGAATGTAAATG
>NW_027893057.1:0-240 GCF_054177405.1 Leptonychotes weddellii | reverse complement strand
TAGAACCCGTGTTACATTTGGCATCATCTACTAGACCTAGCATGATATAAGAAAGATCATGAGGTTTAAAGTCAGATCCTGGTTTGATTCCCAGCTTCATTCATTCACTCATCTGTTCATTCAGTGGATACTGACTGAACTATGTGCTACTCCGTGCCAATAAGCACTGGGGCCACAGCCGTGCTCAAACCACCCCCCCCCCAGCTCCCTTCTGTCACTGGGTCTGCACCCTAATGGGAG
>NW_027893056.1:0-240 GCF_054177405.1 Leptonychotes weddellii | reverse complement strand
TCCTCATATCAGTCTTTCACACTCAATCTTAAATGGTTCTTACTGTTTGGTCAGAGGCATTTCTAAGGGACACAACTTCCTCTACCTTCTGAAAATGAAATTATGAGCAAGATAAGGCAAAGAAACCACGCAGCCAGTGGACTCGGTCTTTCGCACCTGTCTGGAGAGTTTAAATCCATCACTAGTAATGGGCAGATCTTAGGAAAACGTTAGTGGTGTCCTCTATCTGGGAGGGCAGTC
>NW_027893055.1:0-240 GCF_054177405.1 Leptonychotes weddellii | reverse complement strand
GATGATGGATTAGCCTGGTGATGGGTATTAAAGAGGGCATATTCTACATGGAGCACTGGGTGTTATGCACAAACAATGAATCATGGAACACTACATCAAAAACTAATGATGTAATGTATGGCAATTAACGTAACAATTAAAAAATTAAAAAAAAAAAAAAAGGAAAGAAAACCCAGAAAAAAAAAATGCATGGGCCTGGGACTGAATAGTAACACGAGAGTCACCTTCACTTTCCGTCAT
>NW_027893054.1:0-240 GCF_054177405.1 Leptonychotes weddellii | reverse complement strand
CTAGCTTACCCCAGGCCTTTGTCATTTCTACCCCGGTGACTACCACTGTCTGGTCCCTGGCCTCCCTGCCTCCAGCTAGACTGATCTCATCAGAGGCCCTCCTTAGAATCCCTCAGGGACTCCCCATTCTCTTCAATCAACTCATGGATCAACAAGTATTTATCAAGGGCCTGCTCTTTGCCAAGCCCTCACTAGGCACAAGGGATGTAACAGTGAGCCAGAGAGACATCCCTGCTCTTG
>NW_027893053.1:0-240 GCF_054177405.1 Leptonychotes weddellii | reverse complement strand
GAGATGTGTTTGAGATGCACACAAACATCAGAATAATTAATGTCCCTGCCTCACCACCTGCATCTCAGACCACTCCCTTTTCACCCTCTCATCCAGTCACATTCACCTTCCAGTTGCATGTTCTTTTCTGCTTCACTGCATTTAATTGAGAGAGAGAATTATTAGGACTTGGTGATAAATAAATTTGTTGGATGGGGCAGGTAAGACAAAGGGAGGAGTCAAAAATAGTACCCAGATTTC
>NW_027893052.1:0-240 GCF_054177405.1 Leptonychotes weddellii | reverse complement strand
ATATTCCATCCCTTCATCGTATTTACCCTTAATTTTGTACCTATATGTTTTTCTTTCTTTAAAATTTTGGGAGGCACTTTGTTCTAACAGACCAAAATACACACAAAATCTAGTGTGTGGCACTAGTCTATGCACCAGCCTGATCATATTTGTTCATATTCTGTTTGTTTGTTTGTTTTTATGTTTATCTTTTTTTTTTTTCCTCTCTCTTTCCTTTTCTTTTCCTCTGGTTTCAGGTCT
>NW_027893051.1:0-240 GCF_054177405.1 Leptonychotes weddellii | reverse complement strand
TAGCCATTTGTATGTCTTCTTTTGAGAAGTGTCTGTTCATGCCTTCTGCCCATTTTTTGACTTGATCATTTGTTTTTTGGGTGTTGAGTTTGAGAAGTTCTTTATAGATCTTGGAAATCAGCCCTTTGTCTGTAGTGTCATTTGCAAATATCTTATCCCATTCTATGGATTGCCTCTTTGTTTTGTTGACTGTTTCCTTTCCTATGCAGAAGCTTTTTGTCTTGACGCAGTCCCAAAAGT
>NW_027893050.1:0-240 GCF_054177405.1 Leptonychotes weddellii | reverse complement strand
TAGGGCGCCTGGGTGGCTCAGTTGGTTAAGCGACTGCCTTTGGCTCAGGTCATGATCCTGGAGTCCCGGGATCGAGTCCCGCATCGGGCTCCCTGCTCGGCAGGGAGTCTGCTTCTCCCTCTGACCCTCCTCCCTCTCATGCTCTCTGTCTCTCATTCTCTCTCTCTCAAATAAATAAATAAAATCTTTAAAAAAAAAAGATAAAAGTAATATATCATATAATATATAATATTATATATG
>NW_027893049.1:0-240 GCF_054177405.1 Leptonychotes weddellii | reverse complement strand
TTATTTATCTTGCCCACCAGAAAGCTCACTTTATTCTTCCGGGGAGCACCAAGGAGATGCAGTGATCTTTGCAGCATATATATACACATGCGTGCAAGCTAGGATCAGTTATAAATATCTGAGCAAGGGGAGAAGCTAATTAGAATAGGCTCACTGGCTCTTTGGTGGTTTTACAGTCTCCTTCTTAAATTCTTAGTGGTATACATAGTGGTCATAATCATGAAGCAACACACTGTGCGT
>NW_027893048.1:0-240 GCF_054177405.1 Leptonychotes weddellii | reverse complement strand
TTAAATGAAAGGAAATATTTTGAAGTGGGTATAAATATTAATTCTTTTTGACAGATGACAAAAGTGAAGCTCTAGCAGCCTAAATTCCTCATCCAAGGACTCCAACCTGCGAAGTTTCATGGGTGGGACTCGAAGCCAGATTTCAGCCTCGAAGCTTCAGAGCTCTTTCTGCTACACTTGGCCCTTCTCACCTCCGTCACTTCCCTGCATGTTTCATTTGCAGATATTTTCCTGAAATCA
>NW_027893047.1:0-1573 GCF_054177405.1 Leptonychotes weddellii | reverse complement strand
TTCTCTTCTGGAGTCTTCCCCAAGGGACCCCCATCTCAGTCCTCTCCATCCCTCACTTCCAAGTCCCTCTGAGGAGCCTCCGGTCTCCCCAGGATCTCTGATCCCAGGGTGAGCCTGACCCACAGCGCCCCAAGCAGCTTTCCTGGGTCACGGCCCCTTTCCCCACCCCCACCCCCATCCCCCACCCACCGCACCCCCCCGCTTTCCTTCTCACCAGCAGGCAGGGCTCCTGGGTGAGGTTCTGCGTTTCCATCAAGTTCCCAGTGGATGCTGATGCTGCTGGTCCGGGGACCACACTGAGTAGTGAGGACCTAGAACTCTCCCCCACCAGTACTCTCCTCTCTGCTTCTGAGCATCGTCCATGATTCTGATGCTCTCACCGCTGGCTCGAAAGCTGTGGCTGGCTTCCCATTGCACTGTGTAGGTAATAAGAGCTAATGCTCATGGCACACTTCGGGTGTGCTAGGCCCCGCTCTAAAGTCAGAGCTTTCCAATCTTCATCCATTGAGCTCTCTGAGATGAACGCCGTGAACACCCATCTTACAGAAGAGGAAATGGAGACACAGAGAGGTTAAGCCAAGTAGCCACGTCACACAGATCATGACAGGGCCAGACTTCGGACCCAGGTCTGCGCGCCTGACTGCTCTGTGGGCCCCCCTTATGGAGTCCCATCCCCTCAGGCTGGGATTTAAGGGGCTTTCCCTGTGGTCAGAGAAGGAAGTTCCCTGCAGGAGGTGGAGTTCAAGGCGGTGGGTCGGGGACACCAGTTTAGGAAAGGACTCCTCCGAAATGCTTTCTCTCTGGGGCCCTGGGAACTCCGGGGCCAGTGGATGCCAGGCGGGAGGGAGCGCCGGCCTGGGTGCAAGGCGAAGGGAGGGGGGAAGGACAGGGGTTACAGTCCAGACGGCAGGGGGCACCCCGCCCCGCAGTCGGTGCAGCCCACAGCTCGGGCTCCGCTGTGTGCGCTGACATTTAGGCCTGTCGCTGACAACTGAGCCCATCTGGCAAAAACGCATGTATTTTGCACATCTAGTTCCTTCCACCCATCACTCAGGGCTTTCGTTCCCGAGGAGGCCAAGGGCATAACTGCTGACACAACAGCTTAAGTGCTTTTTGGAAAACTCACTCCCGCTCTGATCCGTGGCTCCACCTCCCTGGCCAGGCTCCTGGGCTGGGCTCTCTTGCTCCATCTCCGTCCCTGTCTCTGTCTCTTGTTCTTCTGACTGTCTCTCTGTCTCCCCCTCTTTGTCTCCGTGGCCAGACTGGCTTCTTGTTCCCCCTCTCCTTCTCTCTCCTTGTCGCTCATCCCCTCCCCTCCCATGCCCTCAGTCTGTCTCTCTCTCTGTGTCTGTCTCTCTGTCTCTCCCTACCTCAGCTCATTCCCATTCACACCCTGCCTCTTCAGCTTTCCCCTCATCTCATTCAGTCCAGGTGTTGGTCTCTTTCTGTTTTGCAGGTGCCCAGCCGGACTGGAGGATTCTCTTCTGGAGTCTTCCCCAAGGGACCCCCATCTCAGTCCTCTCCATCCCTCACTTCCAAGTCCCTCTGAGGAGCCTCCGGTCTCCCCAGGATC
>NW_027893046.1:0-240 GCF_054177405.1 Leptonychotes weddellii | reverse complement strand
AGAGTTGAGGGTCCATTTCTGAGTTCTCTATTCTGTTCCATTGATCTACTTATCTTTTTTTGTGCCAGTACCATACTGTCTTGATGATTACAGCTTTGTAATAGAGTAATAGAGCTTGAAATCTAGAAGTGTGATGCCCCCAGCTTTGGTTTTCTTTTTCAACGTTCCTCTGACTATTTGGGATCTTTTCTGGTTCCAACAAATTTTAGGATTATTTGTTCCAGTTCTGTGAAAAAATTT
>NW_027893045.1:0-240 GCF_054177405.1 Leptonychotes weddellii | reverse complement strand
TGCTCCCAGGAGGAGAACTAGACTTTACTAAAATAGTCCATCCAAGTCACAAAACAACCAACATGGAAACAGCAAGCCTTAGTGTGGGGGGTGGGGAGAACTGGCACCAATAGTTGCTTTACTATATTATCTAAAATGTCCAGATTTTAACCAAATACCATGAGACATGCAAAGAACCCGGTAAGCGTTATCGACAGGGAAAAAACAGGCAACAGAAACTACTCTCTATGATGCTATAAT
>NW_027893044.1:0-240 GCF_054177405.1 Leptonychotes weddellii | reverse complement strand
TATAACAGCGGCATCTAGAAGTCTAGTCAGAAGATCTGGGCTCTCCATGACCTTGCTTCACCACTTCTCTGTGAAGTCCCTGAGCCAATGTTTCCTCTTCTGTGATGAGAGAACTTGAAATCTTACTTCACAGAGCTGTTGTGAGAATTATATGAGACCCCATATGTAAAATTATTTAATATAGTAACCGAGCACATAGGAGCTGCCAAATAAATTGATGTTAAAGGTAGATTCTGAAAT
>NW_027893043.1:0-240 GCF_054177405.1 Leptonychotes weddellii | reverse complement strand
TATAACAGCGGCATCTAGAAGTCTAGTCAGAAGATCTGGGTTCTCCATGACCTTGCTTCACCACTTCTCTGTGAAGTCCCTGAGCCAATGTTTCCTCTTCTGTGATGAGAGAACTTGAAATCTTACTTCACAGAGCTGTTGTGAGAATTATATGAGACCCCATATGTAAAATTATTTAATATAGTAACCGAGCACATAGCTGCCAAATAAATTGATGTTAAAGGTAGATTCTGAAATGTC
>NW_027893042.1:0-240 GCF_054177405.1 Leptonychotes weddellii | reverse complement strand
GAGTGTTATGGAACAAAGCAAGTGAATAACTCTGTTACTGGCATGAGAATTGGGAATTTTAGTATAGTTTAATATACTGGTCAGTATATTGCTGACCAAAGACAGGGAAAAAATCTGAGCAATAACAGTAATAACTATCATGGATTTTAAACACATAAAATACGTTTAAATCCATGAGTTTATAATGACTCTCAAACACTTCACAGGGTCACCTCTGGAGGATGCTAGGAAAATAAGCTT
>NW_027893041.1:0-240 GCF_054177405.1 Leptonychotes weddellii | reverse complement strand
ATTGACAATGATGGATTAGCAACTCAGTTCTACGGCATCATTTAGTCCATATTCTAAGTTCAAAGGATCAGCTGATGTGGTACTTGGCAAGCTGTCTAGGGGCTTGCTGATACCTGTCATTTCAAGCAGGACCAGTGATAAAAATCACACCTCACCCTCCTCACCTCTCCAACCTCTGCTTCAATTGAGTGTGGTTCAATCTTACTCTTTTCTCCTCTACTTTTTGGGGTGTTACATGCT
>NW_027893040.1:0-240 GCF_054177405.1 Leptonychotes weddellii | reverse complement strand
TGTTATATCCATTATGGAGAAAAGTAAGTTAATTTTCTTATGTAACAGAGACCATCACATGTCACTTGAACTTCTGGCAGTTTGCTATTAAGCATCATGACTTTTTTTTTTTTTTAATTTTATTATGTTATGTTAGTCACCATACAATACATCATTGGTTTTTGATGTGGTGATCCACGATCCATTGTTTTCGTATAACACTCAGTGCTCCATGCAGTACATGCCCTCCTTAATACCCAT
>NW_027893039.1:0-240 GCF_054177405.1 Leptonychotes weddellii | reverse complement strand
TGGTTGGTTTTGAGGTACGAAGCGGGGAGCCGTGAATCCGTGGGCAGATATCGGAGGATAAACAGCAGCGGGACATGCCTGGCCGTGGGGATCCTACACCGCCGGTGAGTGACAGCCTCGCCCGCTGCGGAGGGGGCACAGACTCACAGACTGATAGCAGCAGGGAAAGGACTTTAGGGCAGCCCCCGGGGCGGAAACCCGGAGCTGTGGGGTCGCGCGTGCAAACTGGGAGCGGCTGGC
>NW_027893038.1:0-240 GCF_054177405.1 Leptonychotes weddellii | reverse complement strand
GAAGGATGACCAATGTTCATCAAGAAATACATGCAATGTTCATGACCAATGTTCATGCAAGAGATGTAAGGTTAAAATGAGGATTGCAGGGGTTTTATCCACTTTATGTCTTCTGTTAGACAAAAAATTACTGCCATTGAACACCTTAACATGATTTAGTGTGCTCACATGTGTACTCTGTCTCTGTATCTCTGTCTCTCGTGTCTCTCTCTCTATATATATTTAAACACATATATATGT
>NW_027893037.1:0-240 GCF_054177405.1 Leptonychotes weddellii | reverse complement strand
GAGTGTTATAGAACAAAGCAAGTGAATAACTCTGTTACTGTCATGAGAATTGGGAATTTTAGTATAGTTTAATATACTGGTCAGTATATTGCTGACCAAAGACAGGGAAAAAATCTGAGCAATAACAGTAATAACTATCATGGATTTTAAACACATAAAATACGTTTAAATCCATGAGTTTATAATGACTCTCAAACACTTCACAGGGTCACCTCTGGAGGATGCTAGGAAAATAAGCTT
>NW_027893036.1:0-1573 GCF_054177405.1 Leptonychotes weddellii | reverse complement strand
CCTTTTTCAACCAACATCTTATCAATCCCTTTTTTAAAAAATATTTTTTATTTTTCATTTTTAGAGTCATATTCTATCCCTTCATAGTAGTTACCCTTATCTTTGGTATATATATATAAGTTGTTCTCTCTTTAAAATTTTGAGATACAGTTTCTTCTAACAGATCAAAATATACCCTAAATCTCTAGCGTATGGCTTTGTTCGAGTCTCCTGCCTGATCACATTCTCTCCTTTTTTTTTTTAAATCCTCTTCTTTCTTTTTTCAACCAACTTCTTATCTTACCAATTCCTTTTATAAAATCTTTTATAATTTTCATCTTTACTGTCATATTCCATCCCTTCATTGTATTAACCCTTATTTCTGTACATATATGTTTTTCTTTTTTTAAAATTTGGGAGGCACTTTCTTCTAACAGACCAAAATACGCCCAAAATCTAGTGTGTGGCACTGATCTATGCACCAGCCTGATCATATTTGATCATATTCTGTTTTGTTTTGTTCTTGTTTGTTTTTATCTTTTTCTTTTTCTTTTTTCTTTCTTTCCCTTTCTTTTCCCCCCGTTTTAGGTCTCTTCTGGTTTGTTTAGTGTATATTTTATGGGGGCGTTGTTACCCTGTTAGCATTTTGTTCTCTCATTCATCTATTCTCCTCTGGATAAAATGACAAGATGGAAAAAATCACCTCAACAAAAAGAACAAGAGGCAGTACCAATTGCCAGGGACCTAATCAATACAGACATTAGTAAGATGTCAGAACTAGAGTTCAGAATGATGATTTTAAAGATACTAGCTGGGCTTGAAAAAAGCATGGAAGATATTAGAGAAACCCCTTCTGGAGAAATAAAAGAACTAAAATCTAACCAAGTCGAATCAAAAAGGCTATTAATGAGGTGCAATAAAAAAGGAGGCAGAAGAGAGAATTAGTGATATAGAAGACCAAATGATGGAAAATAATGAAGCTGAAAAAAAGAGAGATAAACCACTACTGGATCACGAGGGCAGAATTCGAGAGAAAAGCGATACCATAAGACAAAACAACATTAGAATAATTGGGATCCCAGAAGAAGAAGAAAGAGAGAGAGGGGCAGAAGGTATATTGGAGCAAATTATAGCAGAGAACTTCCCTAATTTGGGGAAGGAAACAGGCATCAAAACCCACGGGGCACAGAGAACCCCCCTCAAAATCAATAAAAATAGCTCAACACCCCAACATCTAATAGCAAAACTTACGAGTCTCAGAGACAAAGAGAAAATCCTGAAAGCAGCTCAGGAGAAGAGATCTGTAACCTACAATGGTAGAAACATTAGATTGGCAACAGACCTATCCACAGAGACCTGGCAAGCCAGAAAGGACGGGCATGTATATTCAGAGCACTAAATGAAAAAATATGCAGCCAAGAATACTATATCCAGCTAAGCTGTCACTGAAAATAGAAGGAGAGATAAAAAGCTTCAAGGACAAACAAAAACTAAAGGAATTTGCAAACACGAAACCAGCCCTACAAGAAATATTGAAAGGGGTCCTCTAAGCAAATAGAGAGCCTAAAAGCAACATAGACCAGAAAGGAACACA
>NW_027893035.1:0-240 GCF_054177405.1 Leptonychotes weddellii | reverse complement strand
TATTTCGCTCAACATAATACCCTCCAGTTCCATCCACGTCATTGCAAATGGCAAGATCTCATTCCTTTTGATGGCTGCATAATATTCCATTGTGTATATATACCACATCTTCTTTATCCATTGAAGTGGGTTTCTTGTAGGCAGCAGATAGTTGGGTCCAATCTATGACTCTCTGTCTTTGAACTGGTGGATTTAGACCATTTATAAAACTTAAAATAATTATTGACATCTTAGGGTTTA
>NW_027893034.1:0-240 GCF_054177405.1 Leptonychotes weddellii | reverse complement strand
CTCGGTCATGGTGGGCACCACCAAAAATGACCCAATATCTACTTTTACTCCAATATCTGCTTTTACTCCAGTTTCTTTGCTGATGACAAGTCTCGACCTGCTCTGCTCCTCTCCCTTTCTGCCTAAAAGTTATCAACCTGAAATTATCCTGAGCCACGGACCCAGAACAAATTCTTGCTCCTTGCAGCCCTCCTAAAGGACCACTCGGGATAAGCGCACATGTGGGGTCCTCACCCGATG
>NW_027893033.1:0-240 GCF_054177405.1 Leptonychotes weddellii | reverse complement strand
TTAAAGATTTTATTTATTCATTTGAGAGAGAGAATGAGAGAGAGAGAGAGAGAGAGAGCATGAGAGGGGGGAGGGTCAGAGGGAGAAGCAGACTCCCTGCCGAGCAGGGAGCCCGATGTGGGACTCGATCCCGGGACTCCAGGATCATGACCTGAGCCGAAGGCAGTCGCTTAACCAACTGAGCCACCCAGGCGCCCCAAAATATATTTTTTAAAACCCCATAGTGAGAACCACCAATGT
>NW_027893032.1:0-240 GCF_054177405.1 Leptonychotes weddellii | reverse complement strand
TCCCAAATATATTTGTTAGTGAAAAGAAATCCTAGTGTGAACTAATATTTTAGGATTGGTTCTTTACATTAGTGATCATAGAGGCCCTTCCCTCCTTTCTTTTCATTCATTCCCTTGCCAGTCTCTTCCAGGCAGTGGAAAGAGGAGGAATAATTTCTTTCTATCCCCTGGGCACTCTTAGGTCTCTACCAAAAGGGAACTAGTATATATAGTTATTTAAAATGTTAAAAGCATTAATGC
>NW_027893031.1:0-240 GCF_054177405.1 Leptonychotes weddellii | reverse complement strand
GATTTTACAGATGAAAGAACTAAAGTGAAATTTATAGCAGATGCTGTAAATTCTCCTTACATACAGAGACCACCTGAGGGGAGACTGAAAAATCCTTCATAACTATCCCACTGTATATAGCCTGGCTCACAGATGCAGTACCTAAATTTAACAGAAATTGAACATTCTTCTCTCGAA
Source organism: Leptonychotes weddellii (assembly GCF_054177405.1). NCBI lineage: Eukaryota > Metazoa > Chordata > Mammalia > Carnivora > Phocidae > Leptonychotes > Leptonychotes weddellii. The sequence goes on along the minus strand of NW_027893031.1, from coordinate 63 downwards.
ATGTTATTGCTTTTTTGAGTGGGCAGTATATAAATAAAGACATAAAGGTCTGTTTGCAATTTC
>NW_027893030.1:0-240 GCF_054177405.1 Leptonychotes weddellii | reverse complement strand
GGATGATTTAGAAAATAATCGCCAGAAAGAAATTTTTAAAAATAACAGTTGGAGCAACCACTATATTTAAGACTTAAACATGAATTAACCCATCTCATCCTTGTAGAAGAATTAACTGACTTTCAGAGACGTTTTTAAGTATTCAGGGCTACAAAGAAGATCTAACGTGTTGTTTGATGTAAAGCCTAGTGAACATTCTACTATACTATTCAGCTATTAATGGTAGAGGAGGGGAACAAT
>NW_027893029.1:0-240 GCF_054177405.1 Leptonychotes weddellii | reverse complement strand
CCGGTGATGGGTATTAAGGAGGGCACGTACTGCATGGAGCACTGGGTGTTATACGAAAACAATGGATCGTGGATCACCATATCAAAAACCAATGATGTATTGTATGGTGACTAACATAATAAATTTTAAAAAATAAAATAAAATAAAATAAAATCATGTCTAGGGGCTTCTGGGAGGCTCATTCAGTTAAGCATCTGACTCTTGATTTCATCTCAGGTCATGATCACAGGGTTGTGAGAT
>NW_027893028.1:0-240 GCF_054177405.1 Leptonychotes weddellii | reverse complement strand
TTATGGGTTTGTACTTGTCTTTGTTCTACAAAAGATTTAAGGGAGTAATTGCCGCTTTTATATATAGATAGATACATATTTTTTTATTAACATATAATGTATTATTTGTTTCAGGGGTACAGGACTGTGATTCATCAGTCTTACACAATTCACAGCGCTCACCATAGCACATACCCTCCCCAATGTCCATCACCCAGCCCCCCCCGCCCCCCCCCCCCCCCCCCCCCCCCCCCCCCCCCC
>NW_027893027.1:0-240 GCF_054177405.1 Leptonychotes weddellii | reverse complement strand
TCCCTTGGTATAAGGCTAGAGTCTATGCTGCTTATTCACCACTTCAAATGTGCTATGGGCGTGTAAAGCAAATATACATTCGTTCATTCATTCCACACCAACGAGCAGCTAACTGAGGAGTGCCTGCTCTGTATCAGGCAGGCAGTAAGTCGGGCACTAGGGCCGTGATGGGGACCATCCTAAGAGACCGGTGTGTGTATCCAGACCTGCAGCTGTACGCACACTGGCTTCATCTACAGC
>NW_027893026.1:0-240 GCF_054177405.1 Leptonychotes weddellii | reverse complement strand
TGCAAAACAACCCAAGATTTACTCTGTGTTGCTTTGTTCAGTACCTTTTGAATTCCCCAGAAGAGTTGTTTTCAAAGCAAACATTCCAAAATGAATGTGGCTCTTCAATGGAATGTCTCCATTGTGCTTGAAGTATTTCTTCTCTGGTTGTAACTTTAAATTACAGGGTCATTTGAGCAACCCTCCACCCCCACCCCCACCCCCAGTATCTTTACAAGAGCAGTGACTTTGTCCTCAGGT
>NW_027893025.1:0-1573 GCF_054177405.1 Leptonychotes weddellii | reverse complement strand
TACTGTTCTTTTGGTTTCTATTTCATTGATTTCTGCTCTGATCTTTATTATTTCTCTTCTCCTGCTGGGTTTAGGCTTTATTTGCTGTTCTTTTTACAGCTCCTTTAGATGTAGCGTTAGGTTGTGTATTTGAAACCTTCTTGTTTCTTGAGAAAGGCTTATATTGCTGTATACTTTCCTCTTAGGACCGTCTTTATTGCTTCCCAAAGATTTTGAACAGTTATGTTGTCATTTTCATTTGTTTCCATTAATTTTTTTAATTCTTCTTTAATTTCCTGGTTGACCCATTCATTCTTTAGTAGGATGCTCTTTAGCCTCCATGTATCTGAGTTCTTTCTGACTTTGCTCTTGTGACTGAGTTCTCGTTTCAAAGCATTGTGGTCCGAAAATATGCAGGGAATGATCCCAATCTTTTGGTACCGGTTGAGATCTGATTTGTGACCTAGGATGTGTTCTATTCTGGAGAATGTTCCATGGGCACAAGAGAAGAATGTGTATTCTGTTGCTTTGGGATGGCATATTCTGAATATACCTGATTTGTGACCTAGGATGTGATCTATTCTGGAGGATGTTTCATGTGCACTAGAAAAGAATGTGTATTCTGTTGCTTTGGGATGGAATGTTCTGAATATATCTGTGAAGTCCATTTGGTCCAGTGTGTCATTTAAAGCCTTTATTTCTTTGTTGATGTTTTGCTTAGATGATCTGTCCATTTCAGTGAGCGGTGTGTTAAAGTCCCCTACTATTATTGTATTATTATTTATGTGTTTCTTTGATTTTGTTATTTTTGGCTCATATAATTGGCTGCTTCTATGTTAGGGGCATACATATTTACAATTGTTAGACCTTCTTGTTGGCTAGACCCTTTAAGTATGATATAGTGTCCTTCCTCATCTCTTATTACAGTCTTTGGTTTAAAATCTAATTTGTCTGATATAAGAATTGCCACCCCAGCTTTCTTTTGATGTGCATTAGCATGGTAAATGGTTTTCCACACCCCCTCACTTTCAATCTGGGGGTGTCTTTGAGTCTAAAATGAGTCTCTTGCAGGCAGCATATCAATGGGTCTTGTTTTTTTTATCCAATCTGATACTCTGTGTCTTTTGATTGGGGCATTTAGAACATTTACATTCAGGGTAACTATTGAAAGATATGAATTTAGTGCCATTATATTGCCTGTAAGGTGACTATTACTGTTTATTGTCTCTGTTTCTTTCTGGTCTATGTTAGTTTTAGGCTCTCTCTTTGCTTAGAGGACCCCTTTCAATATTTCTTGTAGGGCTGGTTTCGTGTTTGCAAATTCTTTTAGTTTTTGTTTGTCCTGGAAGCTTTTTAGCTCTCCTTCTATTTTCAATGACAGCCTAGTTGGATATCGTATTCTTGGCTGCATATTTTTCTCATTTAGTGCTCTGAATATATCATGCCAGTCCTTTCTGGCCTGCCAGGTCTCTGTGGATAGGTCTGCTGACAGTCTAATGTTTCTACCATTGTAGGTTATAGACATCTTGTCCCAAGCTGCTTTCAGGATTTTTCTCTTTGTCTCTGAGACTTGTGAATTTTCCTATTAGATATC
>NW_027893024.1:0-240 GCF_054177405.1 Leptonychotes weddellii | reverse complement strand
CCTTGTGCTGGGGCCAGGCAGCCCACCTTCCAGGGAGGGCTGGTCCAGGGAAAGCATCACAGCCGACGCCCCCGTCGTGTCTCCTTCTGAAGAGGAGGGCCATTCTGGGAGTGCTGGGGGTCTCAGCCCTGAGACAGCAGCTGTTCGCCCTCTCTTAGTGTCAGTCTCTGGGGAAGGTGGGGGCTCTGACCGACCCTCATGGTCAGAGGGGCACGTGGGTCGTGCATTCACTGTTCTCTG
>NW_027893023.1:0-240 GCF_054177405.1 Leptonychotes weddellii | reverse complement strand
GGGGTGCCTGGGTGGCTCAGTTGGTTAAGCAACTGCCTTCTGCTCAGGTCATGATCCTGGAGTCCCTGGATCGAGTCCCGCATTGGGCTCCCTGCTCGGCAGGGAATCTGCTTCTCCCTCTGACCCTCCCCCCTCTCATGTGCTCTCTCTCATTCTCTCTCTCTCAAATAAATAAATAAAATCTTTAAAAAAAAAAAAAGAAATTACCCAGTCAAAGAAGCAAAAGAGGTGTGTATGGGG
>NW_027893022.1:0-240 GCF_054177405.1 Leptonychotes weddellii | reverse complement strand
TTGACACAATGGCTGTTCCATGGAAATTCCGTAGGGCAACATTGGACTAGCAAGTGTCTTCTGGGTGTGCCCCCATGCCATATGATGTGGCTGAGGGGCCCTGAGCAATTCCGCACCAATACCCAAGGTTTTGGCTAATTTGCCTTGTGCTGTCTTACTTGCACGAAAACAGCAGTGCCTGGATCAGGCCTTCAGTGCAGCTGCAGGATGAGCCGGCTTAGGAGGACCTTGCCCAGGACA
>NW_027893021.1:0-240 GCF_054177405.1 Leptonychotes weddellii | reverse complement strand
TCTCGCTGTGTCTCTGTCAAATAAATAAATAAAATCTTTAAAAAAAAAAAAAAAGAGAGACTCCATTTAAAAAAAAAAGATTTGTTTATTTATTTATTTGAGAAAGAGAGAGAGTGGGAGTGGGGGGAGGAGCAGAAGCAGAGGGACAAGGAGACTCCATGCCGAGTGCGGAGCCCGATGCAAAACTTGACCCCCGACCCTGAGATCACCTGAGCCAAAATCAAGAGTCAGTTGCCCAGC
>NW_027893020.1:0-240 GCF_054177405.1 Leptonychotes weddellii | reverse complement strand
TGCAAAACAACCCAAGATTTACTCTGTGTTGCTTTGTTCATTACCTTTTGAATTCCCCAGAAGAGTTGTTTTCAAAGCAAACATTCCAAAATGAATGTGGCTCTTCAATGGAATGTCTCCATTGTGCTTGAAGTATTTCTTCTCTGGTTGTAACTTTAAATTACAGGGTCATTTGAGCAACCCTCCACCCCCACCCCCACCCCCAGTATCTTTACAAGAGCAGTGACTTTGTCCTCAGGT
>NW_027893019.1:0-240 GCF_054177405.1 Leptonychotes weddellii | reverse complement strand
TTCAGGAGGGAAGGAAATGCCATGTGGGGCAAAGCGGGCCTGGAGAGGTGGTGAGATGGGCCTCAGCGCCGGCCCGTGAATCCTCAGTCTGCACCCGGGCCCCAAGGCAGCGGGGCCGTCAGTTCTCAGCGGGGCATGCCGCGCTGATGGGTGGTGGCCGGATCGCCGCGGTGGAAGAGCCTGGAGCAGGCGGGCTGGCTGCGGCCAGGAGCTGAGCTGGCAGAGGGGGCGGGGGCCTGG
>NW_027893018.1:0-240 GCF_054177405.1 Leptonychotes weddellii | reverse complement strand
GGATGATTTAGAAAATAATCGCCAGAAAGAAATTTTTAAACATAACAGTTGGAGCAACCACTATATTTAAGACTTAAACATGAATTAACCCATCTCATCCTTGTAGAAGAATTAACTGACTTTCAGAGACGTTTTTAAGTATTCAGGGCTACAAAGAAGATCTAACGTGTTGTTTGATGTAAAGCCTAGTGAACATTCTACTATACTATTCAGCTATTAATGGTAGAGGAGGGGAACAAT
>NW_027893017.1:0-240 GCF_054177405.1 Leptonychotes weddellii | reverse complement strand
GTCCATCATTTAGAATGACTGATTTGGGATCACTGGAGAATGAATGAATGATTTTTGTCAGTTTCTCCATCCGGTACACCCCTAAAGTTGTGAATGTATTTTCTGAGTATCAACCTGAACCATGATTTTGAACGATGCATATAAAATAATCTTAATATTCTCTGTCTTATGAGAATCTATATCCAAATGGAGAGGCATGTTAAACCACATATACCAAACCATAAAAATGAGAATCAAGTG
>NW_027893016.1:0-240 GCF_054177405.1 Leptonychotes weddellii | reverse complement strand
TGTAAGTTATGTTCTTTTTATCTGTGGAAATTCTTTGAAGCCTAGGTTTTTATTCTTCCACAAGATTTGATTTGCTTTTGCAAGTCACCTGGGGAATGGCTAACCTTGAATTATTTAAATATGTATATTTAAGCTTGGGTTTTGTTTCTGTAGGTCACAGGCCTAGAATAAAGACGTGCAAATAGCAATTCTTAAAGTATACTTTTATCCCTAGTTTTTGAGTGGTCAGTGAAAAACCTT
>NW_027893015.1:0-240 GCF_054177405.1 Leptonychotes weddellii | reverse complement strand
CTCTCATGCTCTCTCTATCTCATTCTCTCTCTCAAATAAATAAATAAAATAAAATAAAATAAATTACACTGAGCCTAAAGTTCTTCCTCCATAATCCTTCTTCCTTCCCTGTTTCCTTTTATAGATGTCAAACCTGCACCCCAGCCCAGAGCTCTCCTTACCTTCTCCTGCCCCACCCCCTTTTCCTTCGTAGGCATTTCCCTCAGTAGACCCCTTGCACGTCTCATCCCATCTTGGCAT
>NW_027893014.1:0-1573 GCF_054177405.1 Leptonychotes weddellii | reverse complement strand
AGAAAGAAGCATGAGGAAAGTTTCTTGGGTCATATTTGTAATTTTTAATGAGGCATAATTTATATCAATAAAATAAAGATATTAACAAGTGTTCAAGGATTTAGATTTGACCATACCATATATCTTACCACAAAAAATAATATTAAAAAAAAGTCTTACAAAAGGACACTTTATTTTTAAAGATTTTATTTATTTCTTTGTCAGAGAAGAGAGAGGGAGACAGCACAAGCAGGGGGAGTGGCAGACAGAGGGAGAAGCAGACTCCCAGCTGCACAAGGAGCCCGATGTGGGACCTGATCCCAGGAGCCTGGGATCATGACCTGAGCAGGAGGCAGATGCTTAAGCAACTGAGCCACCCAGATGTCCCACAAAATGACACTTTAAGTGAAATAAATTTACAACTATTTGAAAACCAATTGGTTAGTTTTCTATAAAATTAATTATTCACCTCCCCCATCACCCTAGCTCCATAATTACTCCTAAAAGCTTACCCAAGAGAAATGAAAACTCATATCCACAGAAATATAATTATTTTTGCCTTATTTTCTGGAAAATTTCTTTAATATCAACCTCTAAATCTATTACAGGTCATCTTAATTTACTACCACACTTTAAATCCCAATATTTTTATAGTTTTCTCCAAGCAACCTGTTATTTTTTTTAATTGAAATATAATTGACATAGAACATCATTGTTCTAGGGGCACCTGAGTGGCTCAGTTGGTTAAGCATGAAACTCTTGGTTTCAGCTCAGGTCATGATCTCAGGGTCCTGAGATCAAGCCCCACACTGGGTTCCCCACTGGACGCAGAGCCTGCTTAAGATTCTGTCTCCCTCTCCCCACCTGTTCACACTCTCTTTCTAAAAAAAAGAGAGGGAGTGCCTGGGTAGCTCAGTTGGTTAAGCAACTGACCCGCTCAGGTCATGATCTCAGGGTCCTGAGATCAAGCCCCACATCGGGATCCCCACTCAGAGAGGAATCTGATTGTCTCGTTCCCTCTCCCTTTGCCTCTCCCCCTGCTCACGATCTCTCTGTCTCTCAAATAAATAAATAAAATCTTTAAAAAAAATTTGGGGGGTGCCTGGGTGGCTCAGTTGGTTATGCGTCCTGCTCTTGGTTTAGGCTCAGGTCATGATCTCCTGGTCCCTGCATTGTGCTCCCCACTCAGCAGGGAGTCTGCTTCCCCCTCCCTTGGCTCCGACCCCCACTCGCACTCTCTCTCTTTGAAATAAATAATCTTTAAGAAAATAAAAAGAAATAAAAATAAAGAACATGATTGTTTTTGTTTTGGGATGCAAATTTCTACTAACTCTCTGAAGATGAATATTTTAAGCATTATTTCTTCTTCATCGTGTCTCTTTCCTCCAAAAAGTCTGGATCAAAGTTCAATGTACAAGTGTGCAATAATTGTCTGCAAGCTTCACTATAATATGATCTGGCTTAGTTATTTAATTTGGGATATGCTAAGTCAAAATCTTTAACCGTTTGTTTATTAGTCACAGTTTAAGTAGAGAAGTAGAACTAGAAGAAGATATTTTATGACATTTATTATAAGAAACTGACTAGTTAGGCA
>NW_027893013.1:0-240 GCF_054177405.1 Leptonychotes weddellii | reverse complement strand
CATCCATCCATCCATCCATCCATCCACCCATCCACCTACTCATCTATCTATCTATCTATCTATCTATCTATCTATCTATCTATCTATCTATCTATCTATCCATTCTACCATCCATCCATCCATCCACCCATCTATCCACCCACATATCCACTGACACATCCATCTACCCATCTTTCCACCTACCATTCTACTGACTCAGGAGATTTCTCTTCAATATCTGTTCAATAGGCACCATGTATG
>NW_027893012.1:0-240 GCF_054177405.1 Leptonychotes weddellii | reverse complement strand
GATTTTACAGATGAAAGAACTAAAGTGAAATTTATAGCAGGTGCTGTAAATTCTCCTTACATACAGAGACCACCTGAGGGGAGACTGAAAAATCCTTCATAACTATCCCACTGTATATAGCCTGGCTCACAGATGCAGTACCTAAATTTAACAGAAATTGAACATTCTTCTCTCGAAATGTTATTGCTTTTTTGAGTGGTCAGTATATAAATAAAGACATAAAGGTCTGTTTGCAATTTC
>NW_027893011.1:0-240 GCF_054177405.1 Leptonychotes weddellii | reverse complement strand
TGGGGTGTCACATGCGAGACACTAAAAAGCCTCCTCCAAATGGCAGTGCTTGGAGTACTTGGAACCCCTGCCCCGATCTTCAGTGGTGGAAGGACTGAAGAGGAGCTTGTGGACTTGCCTTGAGTCCCTTCTGTAGAATTACAGTTTGAGTGCAGGGACCCAGTATAAGACCATCTGTCCAGCCAACCCCCTGGCATACAGATGGGAAGCAGGAAGGGGAGACACTTCTCTAGGTAAGCA
>NW_027893010.1:0-240 GCF_054177405.1 Leptonychotes weddellii | reverse complement strand
TCCCAAATATATTTGGTAGTGAAAAGAAATCCTAGTGTGAGCTAATATTTTAGGATTGGTTCTTTACATTAGTGATCATAGAGGCCCTTCCCTCCTTTCTTTTCATTCATTCCCTTGCCAGTCTCTTCCAGGCAGTGGAAAGAGGAGGAATAATTTCTTTCTATCCCCTGGGCACTCTTAGGTCTCTACCAAAAGGGAAATAGTATATATAGTTATTTAAAATGTTAAAAGCATTAATGC
>NW_027893009.1:0-240 GCF_054177405.1 Leptonychotes weddellii | reverse complement strand
GAGTGCCAGGGCCTCCGGATGCCCTGCTGGCTGGTGTGGAGTCCTTGGACTTCTCAGGGCCTTTCAACTTAGGAGACGCGTCCCGGCTTGATGCCTGGGCTGTGCGCTGTGAGTGGCATCCACGTGAGTGTCCTGCCGGCTTGTGGCTTGGTCACTGGGACAAGAGCTGCCTTGAGCGCTCCCTACATCAGGGTGAACCCACTTGCAGATGGGCCTGCCCGGCTGCCTTCCCAGCTCCTC
>NW_027893008.1:0-240 GCF_054177405.1 Leptonychotes weddellii | reverse complement strand
ATCCCCTCAATCCTAGTTCCCCAAAGGCCTCCCCCAGCCCCTGCCAGAAGGGCTGCCCTGAGGTGCTGCTCTTCATCAAAGGACTAACAGCATGAGGGTCTATAAACACTGGAGCTTTCTTATCCTCTGATCAGGGTAACTCTGCCACGTGACCCTCACAGTCCAGAGATCCCTGTGGTATTGAGAGGACATTTGCTGGTTCCATGAGTCTTTAGTGGGTACTGTAGCTTTGTTTGGCCT
>NW_027893007.1:0-240 GCF_054177405.1 Leptonychotes weddellii | reverse complement strand
GCCCTCCTAGAATTAGAATGTAAGCTTCTCCATGGCAGGGATGTTTATCTGTTTCATTCATTGATTTATCCCAGACTCCTGGAACTGCCTATCACATGGTAGGTACCTAATAAATAGCTGTTGAATAAAGTATAGAAACATGCAGATCTCTCCTAATAAAAACGGGGAAGTGGGGGAGAAAAATCCTTCCTTCATTCCTGTTCCCTCCTAGCTGTCACTCTCCTGCCCCTCACAGCCAAG
>NW_027893006.1:0-240 GCF_054177405.1 Leptonychotes weddellii | reverse complement strand
CACGCGCCCCGTGGTCCTGCCCTCACTTGCGGGCAGATCCTGAGATCCTCCCACTGGGACTGAGGAGGCCCTTGTCAGAGCCACTACTGGAGACCTGCGACCACCCACCGGCCAGGGCATCCAGGAAGCCAGGTCTCCCGTGTCCCTGCCTGTCACAGTCCCGTCTTGAGAGCCCAGTTCTGGGAATCGGTCCCCTGCCGGGAAACTTCAGCTGACAGAGTATTGATCAGCCCATTGGCT
>NW_027893005.1:0-240 GCF_054177405.1 Leptonychotes weddellii | reverse complement strand
CCTTGTGCTGGGGCCAGGCAGCCCACCTTCCAGGGAGGGCCGGTCCAGGGAAAGCATCACAGCCGACGCCCCCGTCGTGTCTCCTTCTGAAGAGGAGGGCCATTCTGGGAGTGCTGGGGGTCTCAGCCCTGAGACAGCAGCTGTTCGCCCTCTCTTAGTGTCAGTCTCTGGGGAAGGTGGGGGCTCTGACCGACCCTCAGGGTCAGAGGGGCACGTGGGTCGTGCATTCACTGTTCTCTG
>NW_027893004.1:0-240 GCF_054177405.1 Leptonychotes weddellii | reverse complement strand
GGGTGGGAGGATGGGTTAGCCTGGTGATGGGTATTGAGGAGGGCACGTTCTGCATGGAGCACTGGGTGTTATGCACAAACAATGAATCATGGAACACTACATCTAAAACTAATGATATATTGTATGGGGATTAACATAACAATAAAAAACAATTTAAAAAAATATATATATAAAATAAAAAAATAAAAATAAAAATATAAATAAAAACCTCAAACCAATAACCTAAATTTACAACTTAAG
>NW_027893003.1:0-1573 GCF_054177405.1 Leptonychotes weddellii | reverse complement strand
GAGAGAGAGAGAGAGAGAGCACAAGTAGGGGGAGTGGCAGGCAGAGGCAGAGGGAGAAGCAGGTTCGCCGCAGAGCAGCGGGAACCCGATGTGGGACTCAATCCCAGGACACCGGGATCATGACTTGGGCTGAAGGCAGTCGCTTAACCAACTGGGCCACCCAGGTGTCCTAAAATTCACCTTTTTAAAATATGCAAGTCAGTGATTTTTTTAGTATATTCAAAGTTGTACAACCATCACTACTGTCTAATTTTACATTTTCATCACCCTGAAAAGAAGCCCCATATCCATTATCCATCACTCTCTGTTTCCTATTTCCCCCTGCCCAGGCAACCACTAATCTTTTGGTCTCTGTAGTTTTGCCTATATTGGACATTTAATATATTTAGAATCATACAATATGTGGTCTTTTGTGTCTGACTTCTTTTACTCAGTATTAGGTTTTCAGGGTTGATCCATGTGGTATCGTGTGTCACTACTTCATTGCTCGTTTATGGCTTATCCATTGTATGGATAGGCCATGTTTTGTTTATTCATTCACCAGTTGATGGACACTTGGGTTGTTTCTGCTTTTGACTGCTACAAATAATGCTCTGTGGACATTGATTTACAAGTTTTTGTATGAATATATGTTTTAATTTCTCTTAGGTTTATGCCTAGGGGTAGATTTGCTAGGTCACATGGTGACTCTATATTTAACAATCCCCTCATAGAACTCTCATTTTAAGGGACGCCTGGGTGGCTCAGTCAGTTAAGCGTCTGCCTTTGGCTCAGGTCATGATCCCGGGGTCCTGGGATTGAGTCCCATATCGGGCTCCTTGCTCAGCAGAGAGCCTGCTTCTCCCTTAACAGCCGCCCCTCCCCCTGCTTGTTCTGACTCTCTCTCTCATACAAATAAATAAATAAAATCTAAGAAAAAAAAAGAACTCTCACTTTAAGACAAAAAATTTAGCCTGTTCACATAACATTATAAGGAAATTGAAAACAAATAAGACATGCCAACATGTTTTCATTTTAATCACATTTATTGCTTTGATACTGCTAAAGCCTTTGCATTCTCATCACAGTTTGCTTCATTAAAATTGGGAATTATTGTGGGTGGGGAGATGGGGTAACTGGGTGATGGGCATTAAGGAGGGCATGTGATGTGATGAGCCCTGGGTATTATATGCAGCTGATGAATTACTGAACTCTACATCTGAAACTAATGATGTTACTATATGTTGGTTAATTGAATTTAAATTTTAAAAAATTGAGAATTATTGGGGGCGCCTGGCTGCCTCAGTCGATGGAGCATGCGACTCTTGATCTCAGGGTTGTAAGTTCGAGCCCCACTAAGTGTAGAGATTACTTAAAAATAAAATCTTTAGGGCGCCTGGGTGGCTCAGTTGGTTAAGCGACTGCCTTCAGCTCAGGTCATGGTCCCGGAGTCCTGGGATCGAGTCCCACATCGGGCTCCCGGCTCGGCGGGGAGCCTGCTTCTCCCTCTGACCCTCTCCCCTCTCATGCTGTTTCTCTCTCTCTCTCTCAAATAAATAAATAAATAAAATCTTTAAAAAAAATAAAATAAAAT
>NW_027893002.1:0-240 GCF_054177405.1 Leptonychotes weddellii | reverse complement strand
TGTCTGTGTTTGTGCCAGTACCATACTGTTTTGATGACTACAGCTTTGGAATATGACTTGAAGATCAGGATTGTAATGCTTCCAGCTTTGCTTTTCTTTTTCAAGATTGCTTTGGCTATTTGGGGTCTTCTGTGGTTCCATACAAATTTTAGGATTGTTTGTTCTAGCTCTGTGAAAAATGCTGTTGGTATTTTGAAGGAGACTGCCTTAAATGTGTAGATTGCTTTGGGTAGTGTAGCC
>NW_027893001.1:0-240 GCF_054177405.1 Leptonychotes weddellii | reverse complement strand
TTCTTTTTTCTTTTTAAGATTTTATTTATTTGAGAGAGAGAGAACATGAGCGGGGGAGGGTGGGTGAGAGGGGGTGGGTGGGAGGGGCAGAGGGAGAAGGGGAGAAGCAGACTGCTTGCTGAGCAGGGAGCTCAATGTGGGACTCTATCCCAGGACCCTGAGATCATGACCTGAGCCAAAGACAGACTCTTTTTTTTTTATTCTTATGTTAATCCCCATACATTACATCATTAGTTTTAG
>NW_027893000.1:0-240 GCF_054177405.1 Leptonychotes weddellii | reverse complement strand
AGATGTTGGGGTGTTGACCTATTTTTATTGATTTTGAGAGGGGTTCTCTGTGCTTCCTGGATTTTCATGCCTGTTTCCTTCCCCAAATTAGGGAAGTTCTCTGCTGTAATTTGCTCCAATATACCTTCAGCCCCTCTCTCTCTTTCTTCTTCTGGGATTCCAATTATTCTAATGTTTTTTCGTCTTATGGTATCACTTATATGTGGAATTCTGCCTTCGTGATCCAGTGGTTGTTCATCT
>NW_027892999.1:0-240 GCF_054177405.1 Leptonychotes weddellii | reverse complement strand
TGTGGGTTTCCGTTAGAACCACCTTCATTTCCGGAGACCAGAGCAGGGGGCGTTGTGAGAGAGTGGGATCCCATCTTGTTTTAAGAGACCTGATTTCAGGGCTAACTTACTGTTTTCCTTTAGCAAGTCAGTTGGTCATCATGTTTCCTGTTCATCATCTTTAAAACTGGGAAAACTCAAACAAGCCGGGCTGAATTCTGCCTGCACCACTTAGTTATATGGCCCTAGGGAAGCTACTTA
>NW_027892998.1:0-240 GCF_054177405.1 Leptonychotes weddellii | reverse complement strand
AGAAAGCATGAGTGGGGGAGGAGCAGAAGGAGAGGGACAAGCAGACTCCACGCTGAGTGTGGACCTTGACATGGGGCTCAGCTCGATCTCACAACCACATCATGACCTGAGCCAAAATCAAGAGTCAGCCGCCTAACAGACTGAGCCACCGAGGGCCCCAGCAATCTATACATTTAGTGCAATCCCTATCAAAATACCAATAGCAATTTTTACAGGACCAGGACAAATAATCCTAAAATT
>NW_027892997.1:0-240 GCF_054177405.1 Leptonychotes weddellii | reverse complement strand
CTGATTTCCTGCACTCCCCACCGAAAAGGAGAGCCCTGCACTGTTATGCATTTACATTTACTCTATGTCTCTTCTGCAAGGATGGGTTTGTCTAACACGTTCGAAGAGCCCTGCGAAAACGTAAATGGGTCCAATGCGATCAGTGAGAGATGATCCGTTATTAAAAAGCATATCCCTGGGGCTCCTGGGTGGCTCAGTCAGTTAAGCGTCTACCTTCGGCTCAGGTCATGATCCCAGAGT
>NW_027892996.1:0-240 GCF_054177405.1 Leptonychotes weddellii | reverse complement strand
ATGGGGATTAACATAAGAATAAAAATAAAATAAAATAAATAAAAAAAAAAAAAAAAAGAAAGATGAATTTTAAAAAAAGAAAAGATTTACCTACCTTTGATGCCAACCGTGGTTTCAGGCCTAAGAATGAATAGACTGTGTTGCTTTCCTTTGCTTCAAAAAAACTGTCATAATCCTAGAAAAAAGAGGAAGAGAAAAGAAAAAAAAAAAAAGCAAAAATTATCAGTATTTGGTGCTTTT
>NW_027892995.1:0-240 GCF_054177405.1 Leptonychotes weddellii | reverse complement strand
TATAAATCATGGTTTTTCATATAAATGTTTTTCTGCTCAGATGCCAGAAGGGCTGCCCTGAGGTGCTGCTCTTCATCAAAGGACTAACAGCATGAGGGTCTATAAACACTGGAGCTTTCTTATCCTCTGATCAGGGTAACTCTGCCACGTGACCCTCACAGTCCAGAGATCCCTGTGGTATTGAGAGGACATTTGCTGGTTCCATGAGTCTTTAGTGGGTACTGTAGCTTTGTTTGGCCT
>NW_027892994.1:0-240 GCF_054177405.1 Leptonychotes weddellii | reverse complement strand
TGTGTGTGTGTGTATATATATATATATACCACATCTTCCTTATCCATTCATCTGTTGATGATATCTTGGCTCTTTCCATTCTGCTATAGGACTGCCAGACTTCCTTCATGTAACTTTTGAACATTTTGATGCAGCACAGAAGGCCCACTCTACCACCATGTGAAAGAAGTTAGTGTTCTTGACAAAATTATCTTGCAGTTATGCAATAATACCATGCTTTCTCAAATGTCTTTTACCAGT
>NW_027892993.1:0-240 GCF_054177405.1 Leptonychotes weddellii | reverse complement strand
GAGAGCAACAGTTAGATTTCAGTAGCACTGTTAAAGACCTACTGAGTGGAGACAGCTTGCAAACCAACCAGCAGCTGGTAGGTCAGGTAGCGTCTGACCTCACTAATCCTGCGTCTGATTTCTCGAGTGACATCAGGCTGTCTTCTGAGCTCTCAGGCAGCATCAATGATTTGAACACTTTAGACCCAAACCTACTGTTGATCCAGGTCGTCAGCAGGGACAAGACGATGAAGCTACACT
>NW_027892992.1:0-1573 GCF_054177405.1 Leptonychotes weddellii | reverse complement strand
AGGGAGAAGCAGGCTCCCCGCTGAGCCGGGAGCCCGATGTGGGACTCGATCCCAGGACCCTGAGATCATGACCTGAGCCAAAGGCAGTCGCTTAACCAACTGAGCCACCCAGGCGCCCTATAGTTGTGTTTTTAAATAAAACATTACACATACAATGTGACTTGTTTTGTTAGCAATTTAGCTTATACATCTTTCCAAATCAGTTAAGACAGATCTATATTCACATGGTTGAGGAACAAAAAAGAAAAAGAAAAAAAACAGCATTCATCAAAAATTAAAAACAAAACAAACAAAAAACACAACCTGAAAATATAAAGTACTGGGGAAGGAGCAGAGTGTGACGTGCTGTGTTGAGTGAGATAAGGGAAATCCACATAGAAGATTCTGAGCAAGTCCAGAATCCAGGGACCATTTTAATGTATGATCACCTCTCAACACAGACTACCCCTTGTATTTCTGGCTTATGTTTTTAGGGTGGGTTTTTCTTTTTTGTGGATCATCCTAGTTAACAGAATTACAATAAGGTGTTTAAGGAGCACAAAGAAAAAGTGACACATAAGAAAGACTAGGCTAGGGCGCCTGGGTGGCTCAGTCGTTAAGCGTCTGCCTTCAGCTCAGGTCATGATCCCGGGGTCCTGGGATCAAGCCCTACATCGGGCTCCCTGCTCAGCAGGAGGCCTGCTTCTCCCTCTCCCACTCCCCCTGCTTGTGTTCCCTCTTTGTGTCTCTCTCTGTCAAATAAATAAAACCTTTAAAAAAAAGAATGAAAGAAAGAAAGACTAGGCTAATCTGAGGCAGTTTTGTTGGAGGGCCTGAGCAAGACTGCTATTAAGCAGGATTACAGGAACACAAGGTCCTTTCCTCAGAGAATGCTCAAAATCACTTTTATATTCTCCATCTTGCCACCATCTACCATTTTATGTAACAATTAGATTTCTTAGGTTTTAAACACCATGCAGGGGGAAAAAAAAGATGCCCAAAGATGTGGATGCCAAGGAGAAATAAAACCCTCATCAGAGATTTAACTTCATAATACACTTGATAAAAAAAAACATGAGTGGCTTCTATAGCAAAACACACATTTCCAAAACTGATTACAGAAGAAAAATCCTTGACTGGATCAATGAGTAAAAAACACATTGAAAAATTATTAAAGACATATCATTCAAAGGGGCAGGGGGGGGCGAGCAGACCCATAAGGATTTTGTGAGCAGTTTCTCCTAACCTCAAGCAGCAGATAATTACTATGTTATTCAAGCTATTCCGAGCAGAAAGAAAAAACACTAGTGTTTTATAAAGCCAACATAACTGACACCAAACCCTCAGAGACAACACAAAAAAGAAAAGAATTTTCTCAACATAAATGGTTTCTCACTTTTACACTCTGCAGACTTGCAAAGTAACTTCTAACAGCATATACAATTATAACCAAATTCTAAACACAAAGCATCTGAAGTTTGTTATTGTACCTTGTAAGAAGACATGACTATATAGCAGGAAAAACAAGGAACAGGGTTATGGCAAGGGCACTCTAAACAGCTTCATGGCACAACGCATTCTTTTTTTTTTTTTT
>NW_027892991.1:0-240 GCF_054177405.1 Leptonychotes weddellii | reverse complement strand
TGCTTACAAATGGCACCTCAAGTATATAGACAGGAAAAGTACTCAAGGGGTAAGGTGAGGAAGCATAATTGAAATTGGTTTATAATTGGCCTGACTGATCAGGCATCATGGAGCTAGGAATACAAGTGAATTTATTTGACCAAATAATGAGGGCTCAATCAAGAGAGTTCTGAAGAATGAGGTCGTTAAAAGGATTCCCGGCTTTGTTTAAGGTTCATCTAGGGAGCGCACAAAAGGACT
>NW_027892990.1:0-240 GCF_054177405.1 Leptonychotes weddellii | reverse complement strand
CAGGGCGCCTGGGTGGCTCAGTCGTTAAGCGTCTGCCTTCAGCTCAGGTCATGATCCCAGGGTCCTGGGATCGAGTCCCACATCGGGCTCCCTGCTCGGCGGGAAGCCTGCTTCTCCCTCTCCCACTCCCCCTGCTTGTGTTCCTGCTCTCGCTATCTCTCTCTCTGTCAAATAAATAAATAAAATCTTTAAAAAAAAATTATGGTACATTCATATACTAAACTACTATATAATTACCAT
>NW_027892989.1:0-240 GCF_054177405.1 Leptonychotes weddellii | reverse complement strand
TCCTTGAGGCAGCCATCAGAAGGACTAACACAGAACTGTGCCCCAATCGGTGGTTGCAGTGAAAGGGCCCAGGCTATGAGAAGGGGCTCTTCTCTTGAGCTTTTTCCCCTAGAACTTCCATTGGTCCTGGATCAGAGCCTAAACTAGGCTATTTTCCTGGGGTCACAGGGGCACATTTGGTCTTCATTAGGAAGGCCAAGTGGCAGGTTCAGAGACTTGTAGAGGCTGCCTCCTTATTTC
>NW_027892988.1:0-240 GCF_054177405.1 Leptonychotes weddellii | reverse complement strand
GGCCTTAGTGTAGAGACACTGGAGGTCCTGCCAGTGCAAATGTCAACAAAGTGAAAGAGGCAAATAACACTTGGTTGTAATTATAAAAATAATTTTGACCCCATGAACTCCAGAAAAGTCTCAGGGCCCCCCAGGGGTCTGCAGAAGAGACTTTATGGACTGCCACACCAAAACAGTATGTTGATTCCACCCGCTATTCGAAAACTCTCAAAGATAAAATACGAATTCATACCATTGGTT
>NW_027892987.1:0-240 GCF_054177405.1 Leptonychotes weddellii | reverse complement strand
GTATGTACACACATATATGTACACACATACACACTCACATATATATGTATGTACACACATACACACACATATATATGTATGTACACACATACACACACTCACATATATATGTACACACACACTCACAGATATATGTATGTACACACATACACACATATATATGTATGTACACACATACACACACTCACATATATATGTACACACATACACATATATATGTACACACACTCACATATATAT
>NW_027892986.1:0-240 GCF_054177405.1 Leptonychotes weddellii | reverse complement strand
TGCCCAATGGATACTATTACTATCATCCTAATAATAATGAAAATATTTCATTAATGAAAATATTTCATTTTCGAAATATTTTTCACATTTTTGACCACTACTAATGCCACACACTGGGCTAAGGCTTAATAGTCATTCTAATTTACTCCTCACAATAACCCTATGAAGCAGGTATTATTATCATCCCTACTGGATATTATTACCATCCCTAATTTCTAGGATAAAAAAAGTAAGGGAGAG
>NW_027892985.1:0-240 GCF_054177405.1 Leptonychotes weddellii | reverse complement strand
TGAAAGATACGAATTTAGTGCCATTGTATTGTATTTAAGGTGACGGTTACTGTATACTGTATACTGTGTACTTGTCTCTGTTCCTTTCTGGTCTATGTTACTTTTGGGCTTTCTGTTTCCTTAGAGGACCCCTTTCAATATTTTTTGTATGGCTGGTTTGGTGATTGCAACTTCTTTTAGTTTCTGTTTGTTCTGGAAGATTTTATCTCTC
This sequence comes from Leptonychotes weddellii, assembly GCF_054177405.1. NCBI lineage: Eukaryota > Metazoa > Chordata > Mammalia > Carnivora > Phocidae > Leptonychotes > Leptonychotes weddellii. The sequence continues at coordinate 29 of NW_027892985.1, read as the reverse complement.
CTTCTATTTTCAATGACAGCCTATCTGGA
>NW_027892984.1:0-240 GCF_054177405.1 Leptonychotes weddellii | reverse complement strand
TTCTGTATTTATTTTAATTTTGTATTAATTTTGTATTTATATATTTATTTTGTAAGGGCCCAATTCATTCTTCGGCATGTGGATATCCAGTTTTCCCAGCCCCATCTGTTAAAGACTTTCCTTTCCTTACTGAATGGCATCCCTGATAAAAATCAATTGACCATATATGTGAGCCTTTATTTCTGTGCTCTCTATTCTATTGCAATGGTCTATACGTCTGTTCTTATGTCTGTACCATAC
>NW_027892983.1:0-240 GCF_054177405.1 Leptonychotes weddellii | reverse complement strand
TGATTGTCTTCATCTCTGGCCAAATTTAGTCATAGCCTGTTTAAATATTTTGTTATCTAAATACTGTCATAAATTGTTAATGTATGGTTTTTAATTGTTACCTAAATACTGAATCATACTTTGTTAACTTCTTTTTTTCTTTTTAAAAAATATTTATTTATTTGAGAGAGAGAGAGAGCATGCTCATGAGTTGGGGGGAGGGGGAGATGTCAGGGTTGGGAGAGAGGGAGATGGAGAGAC
>NW_027892982.1:0-240 GCF_054177405.1 Leptonychotes weddellii | reverse complement strand
ATTCATTTTTGAGAGAGAGGGAGAGAGCAAGTGAGCATGACCGGGGGGAGGGACAGAGGGAGAAGCAGACTCCCCGCTGAGCAGAGAGCCTGATGGGGGACTCAGTTCCAGGACCCTGAGATCATAACCCTAGCCGAAAGCAGACGCTTGACTGACTGAGCCCCCGGGCGCCCGATGCACCATGTTTTCCTATGCAACCGTCAGTGCCATATGATTCACATGTATCATCTTTTTTTCTTT
>NW_027892981.1:0-1574 GCF_054177405.1 Leptonychotes weddellii | reverse complement strand
AAAGAATGTCCAATGGAAAAAAGACATCTCTTCAACAAATGGTGTTGGGAAAATTGGACAGCCACATGCAAAAGAATGAAACTGGACCATTTTCTTACACCACACATAAAAATAGATTCAAAATGGATGAAAGACCTAAATGTGAGACAGGAATCCATCAAAATCCTAGAAGAGAACACAGGCAGCAACCTCTTCAACTTCAGCCACAGCAACTTCTACCTAGAAACATTGCCAACAGCAAGGGAAGCAAGGGCAAAAATGAACTACTGGAACTTCATCAAGATAAAAAGCTTTTGCACAGCAAAGGAAACAGTAAACAAAACCAAAAGACAACCGACAAAATGGGAGAAGATATTTGCAAATGACATATCAGATCAAGGGCTAGTATCCAAAATCTATAAAGAACTTCTTAAACTCAACACCCAAAGAATAAATGATCCAATCAAGAAATGGGCAGAAGACATGAACAGACATTTTTCCAAAGAAGACATCTAAATGGCCAACAGACACATGAAAAAGTGTTCAACGTAGGGATGCGTGGGTGGCTCAGTCGGTTAAGCGTCTGCCTTCAGCTCAGGTCATATCCCAGGGTCCTGGGATCGAGTCCTGCATCAGGCTCCTCGTTCAGTGAGGAGTCTGCTTTTCCCTCTGCCTGAGGCTCCCCCTGCTTGTGCTCTCTCTCTCTGACAAATAAATGAGTAAAATCTTAAAAAAAAAAAAAAAAAGTGTTCAGCATCACTCGGCATCAGGGAAATCTAAATCAAAACCTCAATGAGATACCACCTCACACCAGTCAGAATGGCTAAAATTAACAAGTCAGGAAACGACAGATGTTGGCGAGGATGTGGAGAAAGGGGAATCTTCCTACAAGCTGGTGCAGCCACTCTGGAAATCAGTATGGAGATTCCTAAAAGTTGAAAATAGAGCTACCCTATGATCCAGCAATTGCACTAAATGTATTTACCCCAAAGATACAAATGTAGTGTTCCGAAGGGGTACACCCTGATGTTTATAGCAGCAATGTCCACAATAGCCAAACTATGGAAAGCGCCAAGATGTCCAACAACAGATGAATGAATAAAGAAGATGTGGCATATATATATACAATGGAATAGTATGCAGCCATCAAAAAAACCAAAATCTTGTTAGTTGCAATGACGTGGATAGAACTAGAGGGTATTATGCTAAGCGAAATAAGTCAATCAGAGAAAGACAAGTATCATATGATCTCACTGATATGAGAAATTCTTAATCTCAGGAAACAAATTGAGGGGTGGTGGGGGGTGGGAGGGATGGGGTGGCTGGGTGATGGACATTGAGGAGGGTATGTGCTATGGTGAGTGCTGTGAATTATATAAGACTGATGAATCACAGACCTGTACCTCTGAAACAAATAATACATTATATGTTAAAAAAAGGGGGGGGACACCTGGGTGGCTCAGATGGTTAAGCATCTGCCTTCAATTCAGGTCATGATCCCAGGGTCCTGGGATCGAGTCATACATCAGGCTCCTTCTCCCTCTGCTTCTCTCTCTCATGAATAAATAAATAAAAATCCTTAAAATAAAAAAAAA
>NW_027892980.1:0-240 GCF_054177405.1 Leptonychotes weddellii | reverse complement strand
TCGCCAGTCACTTATGATGAAGGAAAGGCAGGCAGATGGATAGACAACCTCTTCCAGTATTTAAAATTAGATACATTATCTCACTGAGTCCTTTCCAAACCATACCAGTCAGAAACTGTTTCCATAGGAGATGAGAAATTTGAACAACAGAGGGGTTAAGTTATTGCCCTGGTCATAGGGCTAGTAAGTAGTGGAACCAGAACTTGAACCCAAGTCTTTTGACTCCAGACGATTGCTTGG
>NW_027892979.1:0-240 GCF_054177405.1 Leptonychotes weddellii | reverse complement strand
CAGAGGATGCACCAGGCAAGGAAGCAGGAACCCTGTGTCCCGGGCCTGGCTTTGCCCAATCTGCATCCTTGGGCACCGACCAACAGCTCTCTGTGACTTGGATTTCTGTTTTGATGAATGAAGTTGAGATATGGTTAATTCATGTGTCAACTTGGCTGAGCCATGGTGCCCAGATATTTGGTCAAACATTATTCTGGATGTTTCTGTGAGGGTGTCTTTGCATGAGATTAACATTTAAAT
>NW_027892978.1:0-240 GCF_054177405.1 Leptonychotes weddellii | reverse complement strand
GGACTTATAGTCAGGACCACATGCCCCTGCATGAAATGTGCTTAGGGACACTTAGTGTCCACTTGACAATTATCATTCTTACCTTTTCTTCCTCCTGGTAGTGGCTCACGATGACCAGAGAGGTTGGATGAGTCCCCTCTGAGAGCTCTGTGTGCTGTGCCTAAGGAGGACCGAATGGCTATGCACACACATATTCCTTTATGTTCTCCTAAGTCTGAGGGTCCGGTTTCCTTGTGTTCC
>NW_027892977.1:0-240 GCF_054177405.1 Leptonychotes weddellii | reverse complement strand
TCAGAGCTTCCAGTTGCTTTTAAAGCAAAATGCATTTCAGAAATCTAGACCCAACACTTTTTTTGCCTGTACAAAAGGACTTAGCCTCAGGCTAAAAGGAAAGGGTTTTGTTTGTTTCTGGTTTTTTTGGTTTTTTTTTTTAGATGCCATAAAGCCATCTACCATAGAGCTCATTTTGTCCTAAATTGGAGGCTGGGGGGATTGTGTTTCGTTTATTTACAAGTTCTTAGCTCACGCCTG
>NW_027892976.1:0-240 GCF_054177405.1 Leptonychotes weddellii | reverse complement strand
ATTGATTTTAGTTTCCTCTGTGGTGAGATCTGCTTCAGGGTGTGGTCACTAGTGAGCTCTTACTGGCTATATTTTTGGCTTCAAAGGGTCTAAATGTAGGTGTGTGTTTAGTTGCTTTCCATTGGCATGTTAAATGAGATTAGCTTCTAGAATAGGGTCTAGCAAAAAATTCTGTTCTAGGTGCCAATAATGGGACAAAATAATGTTGAGGGGTACTTGCAACTATCTTAAGGCATGTGT
>NW_027892975.1:0-240 GCF_054177405.1 Leptonychotes weddellii | reverse complement strand
TGCTTACAAATGGCACCTCAAGTATATAGACAGGAAAAGTGCTCAAGGGGTAAGGTGAGGAAGCATAATTGAAATTGGTTTATAATTGGCCTGACTGATCAGGCATCATGGAGCTAGGAATACAAGTGAATTTATTTGACCAAATAATGAGGGCTCAATCAAGAGAGTTCTGAAGAATGAGGTCGTTAAAAGGATTCCCTGCTTTGTTTAAGGTTCATCTAGGGAGCGCACAAAAGGACT
>NW_027892974.1:0-240 GCF_054177405.1 Leptonychotes weddellii | reverse complement strand
AGTGTCCTTTAAAGCGTTGCCCCACAGTGAGTTGTGTGGCAATCAGTCAGTTGGCTAGGATGAAGTGATGCAATGAAGAACAACCTCCATCCCCTGGGGAGGTTGAGAAAGTTGAGCTCTGGTGTCACTTCCTGTTTTTTAAGGACCATAATCCCATCTTGAGGGCCCGACCCTCATGACCTCATCTAAATCTAATTACCTCCCAAAAGCTCCACCTCCTAATGCCATCATATTGAGAGT
>NW_027892973.1:0-240 GCF_054177405.1 Leptonychotes weddellii | reverse complement strand
GCCTGCTTCTCCCTCCTCCACTCCCCCTGCTTGTGTTCCCTCTCTCACTGTGTCTCTCTCTGTCATATAAAAAAAAAAAAAAATCTTGTTTCCTCCTGGAACAATCTAAGAATCTCATAAATATTATTGCCTAGGAAAAGAGGGCCCAGCACTTAGGAGGGAAGAAATGGGAGAAGTGAAAGGAAGGAAAAGGGAAGAAGCAGGAGAGGAAGAGAGCTGGAATGGGACTGGACACTTTTG
>NW_027892972.1:0-240 GCF_054177405.1 Leptonychotes weddellii | reverse complement strand
TATCTAACCGTCGTTATTGGCGAATATCTCATTTCTTCCAAAGCTCTCCCACCCCACTTGGGCCAGACGTGAACATATAGCAACTTGTTTAAAATAATATCTACTCACGACTAGGTGCGGGTCAAGCCTTGTGCTAAACTCTGGAATGACAGGGATAAAAGAGCTAACGTCTTTCTAAAGGAACTAAGAGTTAGGGGGGAGGAAAATGCACATGAATAGCTGTGGGCCTCAGCCTTCCTC
>NW_027892971.1:0-240 GCF_054177405.1 Leptonychotes weddellii | reverse complement strand
GTGGTGGGAGTGTGAACTCTAAAGAACATTCCTTACCCGCTCAGGGTGAAAGTCATCATACAAGCCAAGGACCTAAGAAAGTTTTCCAGGAGAAAAAGAATTAGCAGCTAGACATCACCGTGCATCATATCTAGTCCTTCACAACCTAATCTTAGACACAGATGGGAGTCTTGGGCTCATGTCCAAGCTTGGTGTTGGAGCTTACACCAAGCTTTAAAAAAAAATCTGGGCCTCAGCTAC
>NW_027892970.1:0-1574 GCF_054177405.1 Leptonychotes weddellii | reverse complement strand
TGAACTCCAAAGTCTATTGTGTGCGTGACTGGGGTGGTGGTGCGACCATGTGATGCTGGGGAATGTGGGGAAACTGAGGGCAATTGGTATGGACCCAGCAGAGGAGGCTCTGAGGGCAGTTGGCAGGGCCCTGAGGGAATTCAGAATCAGAGCCCGAGGGATGACAAAGCTCTCTGGTAAGTCAAGGGACCAGTCTTGAGGTTGAATTATATCCCAAGGACACCCTTATGTCCCTCTTTGTTGGGATTTGTCCAAAAACCATGGATAATAGTGGGAGAAGAAAAAGAAAATGACAAAGGGAAAGTGATTGCCTGGTCCTACGCACACTGGCAAGTTCTTTGCACCCAAGAGGAAATACCTTGGAGAGTGGGATGTAGTAAAAAGTACATTCTGTGGAGAACAGGGGACCTAGGTTTCTAGTCGTGGCCACTGGACAGTTACTTTCCCTCTCTGGAACACAAGTCCCTCATCTGCACTGTCGTGAGGCTGCACAGATGGGATCTCAGGCCCCTGTCCTGCTCGTTGGGAGGCTCTGCTTCTTCTGAAGGGCAGCCGGGGCCTCAGAGATCACAGAACAGAGGGAGCCCCCGGGTGTGGTGGAAACTGTGCTCCAGAGTGCCCTTTCTGTCCTTAGTGCACAAGAGAGAGGGAAAGACATGCAGCCTGCAAAGGGGGAGCAGGTGGGGAGACTGCTCCAGGCAGCCTCCCCCTCATGCCCCCTAGCGTTGCCCCATCTCCATCCCCAGCTATTTTGGTCCCAGAGAACTTCCTCCCACAGCTGTGTAGAAACAGTGGAATCGTGACCCACAGCCCCCCCAAACTATTTTGGTCCTGGGCTCCCCACTCAGTCCTCCTCTCCCTCCTACCTCACTCAGCATCGCTTCTTTGAACATACTCTGAGCCAGGCTCTGGGGAATCCCCTGAGATGGAGCCCCCAGTTATTTCCTGGTGTTCTGCTGGAGGCTGGTGCCAAGGCTCAGTGCTGCCACAGAAGAGAGCTGGTGACGGGGGGCCACAACTGAACATTGCCTGCCTCCGGGAGAGGCCAGGGCCCATGAAGCCTGTGTGACTCAGGCTCCTTCAGTCCCCAGTGCACCCCCACTTGGGCTTGGTTGGTTAAATTGCCACATCCATTTCTCTTCTCAGCTCCCCACCCCATGTCCAAACCTTGCAGAGCTCTGCTGAGGCCCTTTGGCCAGTCAGAACTCTGCCCTGACTCTTTCTGTTAGCTTTGGACCCGACTCTTCAAGACATAGCCAGAAGGCGGCCAGACTGCCCGGGTTTGAATCCCGACTCCAACACTTAGCAGCTGTGTGGCTTTGGGCAAGTTACTGAACCTCTCTGTGCCTTGGTTTCCTTCTCTATAGAGTAGTGTGTGTGTGTGTGTGTGTGTCTCATCATGGTTCTTATGAGGATGAGATGAGTTAAATATGAAATATGCTTAGAATAAAGCAGATAGTAAGTACTAAAATAAAGGGTGTTAGCCATTTCTATTTCTTTGAGTTTTCCCAGCACTTAGAACACTTAAAAAGCAGAGCGTAGAGTAGAGAAGAATGGGGCTTACAAGTCAAATA
>NW_027892969.1:0-240 GCF_054177405.1 Leptonychotes weddellii | reverse complement strand
TAGTGGATACCTGTTGTTGAGACGTGTGTGATAAGAACTCGGGCTGTAGGGCGTGGAGGACCATGAAAAGTGGCTTTGCTTCTTCAAGCCTCGGTTTCATTGTCTGTTAAATGGGGATAATTTCATCTATCCACGATAAGACGGTGGAACGGAGGGAGACAAATAGCTGGTACATAATACAGGTACTTAGAACATGTCAATTTTCGTTCTTCTCTCCCCAGGTTGGCTTCACTGAAGGAG
>NW_027892968.1:0-240 GCF_054177405.1 Leptonychotes weddellii | reverse complement strand
TTTTATTTATTTATTTGAGAGAGGGAGAGAGAGCAGGGGAGGGGTAGAGGGAGAGGGAGAAGCAGACTCCCCACTGAGTGGGGAGGTCCACATGGGGCTCGATCCCAGGACCCTGGGATCATGACCTGAGCTGAAGGCAGACACTTAACTGACTGAGCCACCCAGGCTTCCAATGTGAAGACAAATTTTTTTTTTTTTTTAAAGATTTTATTTATTTATTTGAGACAGAGAGAATGAGAG
>NW_027892967.1:0-240 GCF_054177405.1 Leptonychotes weddellii | reverse complement strand
TATCTGGTGAGTTTAGTCTTCTGAAACTCAGTAAAATGATTTTATGATGTTGAAATGCCTTGTCAAAAATTGAAATTTTCAGCAAACTTTTTCCTTGTATAACAGCAGACAACTGATTGGCCGATATTTTTCCCTTCAAAATTATTTCTTAATGCAATTTGGCACATTTTATAAATTCAGCTTAAAAGTAGTTCCATAATGAATATTGAGTATATTTATTCATTGCTGCCCAGAGGTCTT
>NW_027892966.1:0-240 GCF_054177405.1 Leptonychotes weddellii | reverse complement strand
TGGGGGGGCACCTGGGTGGCTCAGTCGGTTAAGCGACTGCTTTCGGCTCAGGTCAAGATCCCGGAGTCCCGGGATCGAGTCCCGCATCGGGCTCCCTGCTCAGCAAGGAGCCTGCTTCTCCCTCTGACCCTCCCCCACTCATGTACTCTCTCTCGCTCTCTCTCATTCTCGCTCTCTCAAAATAAATAAATAAATCTTTAAAAAAAAAAATGTCTTGTGGGATTTTCCTTCCCCTGTCCT
>NW_027892965.1:0-241 GCF_054177405.1 Leptonychotes weddellii | reverse complement strand
GGGTGGGGTGGGAGGGATGGGGTGACTGGGTGATAGACACTGGGGAGGGTATGTGCTCTGGTAAGCGCTGTGAATTGTGCAAGACTGTTGAATCTCAGATCTGTACCTCTGAAACAAATAATGCAATATATGTTAAGAAAAAAAAAAAAAGAAGAAGAAGGTAGCGGGAGGGGAAGAATGAAGCGGGGGAAATCGGAGGGGTAGACGAACCATGAGAGACGATGGACTCTGAAAAACAAAC
>NW_027892964.1:0-241 GCF_054177405.1 Leptonychotes weddellii | reverse complement strand
TTTTTTTTATTCTTATGTTAATCCCCATACATTACATCATTAGTTTTAGATGAAGTGTTCCATGATTCATTGTTTGTGCATAACACCCAGTGCTCCATGCAGAATGTGCCCTCCTCAATACCCACCACCAGGCTAACCCATCCTCCCACCCCCCTCCCCTCCAGAACCCTGTTTGTTTTTCAGAGTCCATTGTCTCTCATGGTTCGTCTACCCCTCCGATTTCCCCCGCTTCATTCTTCCC
>NW_027892963.1:0-241 GCF_054177405.1 Leptonychotes weddellii | reverse complement strand
TATGTCATCAACAGTTAAGAATACATATAGGGGAGGGGCGCCTGGGTGGCTCAGTTGGTTAAGCGACTGCCTTCGGCTCAGGTCATGATCCTGGAGTCCCTGGATCGAGTCCCGCATCGGGATCTCTGCTCGGCAGGGAGCCTGCTTCTCCCTCTGACCCTCCCCCCTCTCATGTGCTCTCTCTCTCTCTCTCATTCTCTCTGTCTCAAATAAATAAATAAAATCTTTAAAAAAAAAAAAA
>NW_027892962.1:0-241 GCF_054177405.1 Leptonychotes weddellii | reverse complement strand
AATGCAATCCCCATCAAAATACCATCCACTTTTTTCAAAGAAATGGAACAAATCATCCTAAAATTTGTATGGAACCAGAAAAGACCCCGCATAGCCAGAGGAATGTTGAAAAAGAAAAGCAAAGCCGGCGGCATCACAATTCCGGACTTCCAGCTCTATTACAAAGCTGTCATCATCAAGACAGCATGGTACTGGCACAAAAACAGACACATAGATCAATGGAACAGAATAGAGAGCCCAG
>NW_027892961.1:0-1574 GCF_054177405.1 Leptonychotes weddellii | reverse complement strand
GTAGGGAGTGATTTGACAATGCGAGCTTCAGATAAATCTAGGAAAAATATTCTCATTTACAAATTCTGTACATATCTGGTCACAATAATTCTCTCACAGGATTTAGAAGACAGAATTTTATATCTTATTCACTGCTATATATGCAGTACCTAGCACAAACTTTTCCACATAACTGGTTATCAGTAGATGATAAAGAAAGAAGGAAAGGACAATTCTGTTACTTACTCATAATTTTAAGTTAAACTTTCTGTTTAAATTATATTTATAAATTGATTTGTGAAAAATAAAAGTCCTTACAGTGTGTATGTGATTATTTGATTGTTTGAGAACATACTGTTTCTTTCCATTTTAATGTCTCTCTTTCTTAATGATGCTCTGCTGTTAGAAGATTATTCAATTTATTCTTGCACTTGTAATTTTTTGTTATCATTATAATGAAAGCTTTTCTTTCTGATAAATATGGGAAAACTTTTATATGCATATATCAGCCACCTTACTATTATTAGTAGATTGCACGAAGGCATTTGGACTAATGGCTAACATAGAGATGACATGCTACCAACCTCCCTCCACGTGTTCATGTTTGACTGAATTAAACATTGCTAACCACAACTTTTATTTAAAAAAAAAATATTTCTCTAGTACCGCAGAGAAGTCAATGGAATGAAACAAATTGAGTAAATATTTCATTCCTTCATTCTCCCACCCCTGCTCAAGGGTAGGCTCCTTTCAAGGTCCCTCCAAGTCTTCATAACTAACGATGGATATAATTGGCAATTGGTAGGGTGACAGTGCTTCTTCTTAGCTGAGTTATGATTGCTGGGTATTAGGTAACTGGCTTTCTCTTACCGGGGAAGTCCTCAGATTAAATTCAGTTTATCACATCTGACCATGTGTACACCTCAGTATCCTGGATGGGGCTAGAAAGAGGGGTCTCTTTGGCAGCAACCTCCAGAGCTGGAGGGCCATGTGTTCACTCACATGTTCTCACTTCCCTCTATGGGGAAATTTCAGGCTGGAAGGTTTCTCTTGGCTCAGAGCTGTGCCAATGGGCAAGAATGATGAAGGTAAAGTGAAATTGTTCTTCATGCCATCCTTAATCTGTCAAAATCAGAATTTTTTGTTGTTGTTGATGTTCCACAGTGTGTTATGTATTCTCTGCTGGACTTCTTCATAGGCACTGTTTTTAGTTTAATGTATGACATTGAAAATCAGTGGTTTTTGAGGGGGGGAGAGCGGAGATGGTAGAAAATTTCTATTTTGCCATTTTGATCTCAGTGTTTAAATTTTTTATTTTAAATAAATTATTAGGAAAAATTGACTATTTTTCATGTACAGTTCTGTGAATTTTGAATTTTAGTACATTGTATATATCCAGTAACCATACAGGATCATGATACAGAATAGTTTCATTGCTCCTCAAAACTCCCTTGTGCTATTCTAATGCCATCTCACGCTTCCATATTCCCCACTCCTTGCAAACATTGGTCTATTCTTATTTTGTGTTTTTAAGAATGTCATTTTCACAGGAGCATACAACCCATAAGCTTTTGAGAACCATGTGTCTTGGTGGG
>NW_027892960.1:0-241 GCF_054177405.1 Leptonychotes weddellii | reverse complement strand
TGTCTTTTGATTGGGGCATTTAGCCCATTTACATTCAGGGTAACTATTGAAAGATAGGAATTTAGTGCCATTGTATTGCCTGTAAGGTGACTGTTACTGTATATTGTCTGTGTTCCTTTCTGGTCTATGTTGCTTTTAGGCTCTCTCTTTGCTTAGAGGACCCCTTTCAAGATTTCTTGTAGGGCTGGTTTTGTGTTTGCAAGTTTCTTTAGTTTTTGTTTGTCCTGAAAGCTTTTTATCT
>NW_027892959.1:0-241 GCF_054177405.1 Leptonychotes weddellii | reverse complement strand
TGAAAGACCTAAATGTGAGACAGGAGTCCATCAAAATCCTAAAGGAGAACACAGGCAGCAACCTCTTCGACCTCAGCCACAGCAACTTCTTCCTAGAAACATCGCCAAAGGCAAGGGAAGCAAGGGCAAAAATGAACTATTGGGACTTCATCAAGATAAAAAGCTTTTGCACAGCAAAGGAAACAGTCAACAAAACCAAAAGACAACCGACAGAATGGGAGGAGATATTTGCAAATGACAC
>NW_027892958.1:0-241 GCF_054177405.1 Leptonychotes weddellii | reverse complement strand
AAAATTTTTTTTTTTTTAAGATTTTATTTATTTATTTGAGAGAGAGAGAATGAGAGACAGAGAGCATGAGAGGGAGGAGGGTCAGAGGGAGAAGCAGACTCCCTGCCGAGCAGGAAGCCCGATGCGGGACTCGATCCCGGGACTCCAGGATCATGACCTGAGCCGAAGGCAGTCGCTTAACCAACTGAGCCACCCAGGCACCCAAAATTGTACAAAATTTGATTAACACTCATCACACTCA
>NW_027892957.1:0-241 GCF_054177405.1 Leptonychotes weddellii | reverse complement strand
AAAATTTTTTTTTTTTTAAGATTTTATTTATTTATTTGAGAGAGAGAGAATGAGAGACAGAGAGCATGAGAGGGAGGAGGGTCAGAGGGAGAAGCAGACTCCCTGCCGAGCAGGAAGCCCGATGCGGGACTCGATCCCGGGACTCCAGGATCATGACCTGAGCCGAAGGCAGTCGCTTAACCAACTGAGCCACCCAGGCGCCCAAAATTGTACAAAATTTGATTAACACTCATCACACTCA
>NW_027892956.1:0-241 GCF_054177405.1 Leptonychotes weddellii | reverse complement strand
TTAGCACCACCACCATTTTCACCATCATCATCGTCTTCATCACCATCATCATTGTCAATACCACCACATCATCATTACTTCCTCATTATCATCAACACTCCCACCATTATCAGCATCATCACCACCACCATCATCATCATCACCACCATCATCATCATCACCATCATCGTCAACACTACCACCATCATAATTACCATCATCATTATCATCAACACTCCCACCATCATCATCATCATCACCA
>NW_027892955.1:0-241 GCF_054177405.1 Leptonychotes weddellii | reverse complement strand
GTATGGAGGTTCCTCAAAAAGTTGAAAATAGAGCTACCATATGATCCAGCAATTGCACTACTGGGTATTTACCCCAAAGATACAAAAGTAGGGATCCGAAGGGGTACGTGCACCCCGATGTTTATAGCAGCAATGTCCACAATAGCCAAACTGTGGAAAGAGCCAAGATGTCCATCGACAGATGACTGGATAAAGAAGAGGTGGTATATATATACAATGGAATATTATGCAGCCATCAAAA
>NW_027892954.1:0-241 GCF_054177405.1 Leptonychotes weddellii | reverse complement strand
ACTGATCTGTGAATACAGCCTCAGTATGAGCTGCCAGTGCTTCCATTGGTATATGAAGGATGAGGGCTTCATCAAGTTAATGGATCATCCAAGACCTGGTTAAAGAAATAGTGCTACAGCAAAAGAAACAGTCAACAAAACCAAAAGGCAACCGACAGAATGGGAGAAGATATTTGCAAATGACATATCAGATAAAGGGCTAGTATCCAAAATCTATAAAGAACTTATCAAACTCAACACC
>NW_027892953.1:0-241 GCF_054177405.1 Leptonychotes weddellii | reverse complement strand
TTTTTTTTTTAAAGATTTATTTATTTATTTGAGAGAGCGAGAATGAGAGAGAGAGAGTACATGAGAGGGGGTAGGGTTAGAGGGAGAAGCAGGCTCCTTGCTGAGCAGGGAGCCCGATGCGGGACTCGATCCAGGGACTCCAGGATCATGACCTGAGCCGAAGGCAGTCGCTTAACCAACTGAGCCACCCAGGCGCCCCATAAGTTTTCCTTCTTGTCTCTTTCACACCCACAATACCACA
>NW_027892952.1:0-241 GCF_054177405.1 Leptonychotes weddellii | reverse complement strand
GACTGGGTGATAGACACTGGGGAGGGTATGTGCTCTGGTAAGCGCTGTGAATTGTGCAAGACTGTTGAATCTCAGATCTGTACCTCTGAAACAAATAATGCAATATATGTTAAGAAAAAAAAAAAAAGAAGAAGAAGAAGGTAGCGGGAGGGGAAGAATGAAGCGGGGGAAATCGGAGGGGTAGACGAACCATGAGAGATGATGGACTCTGAAAAACAAACTGAGGGTTCTAGAGGGGAGG
>NW_027892951.1:0-241 GCF_054177405.1 Leptonychotes weddellii | reverse complement strand
ACAAGCAGGGGGAGCGGGAGAGGGAGAAGCAGGCTTCCCGCGGAGCAGAGAGCCCGATGCGGGGCTCGATCCCAGGACCCTGGGATCACGACCCGAGCCAAAGGCAGACGCTTAACGACTGAGCCACCCAGGCGCCCAGTTTTCATTTAACTTTTAATTAGTTCCAGAAAACATGTGAGTGAATGAGTGTGTGTGTGTGTGTGTCGTGTGTATGTGTGCACGTGCGCGAGCGCGAGCGCAC
>NW_027892950.1:0-1574 GCF_054177405.1 Leptonychotes weddellii | reverse complement strand
TTTTTTTTTTTTTTTAAAGATTTTATTTATTTATTTGACAGAGACACACAGAGAGAGGGAACACAAGCAGGGGGAGTGGGAGAGGGAGAAGCAGGCTTCCCACCGAGCAAGGAGCCTGATTCGGGGCTTGATCCCAGGACCCTGGGACCATGACCTGAGCCGAAGGCAGATGCTTAAGACTGAGCCACCCAGGCGCCCTTACAAGAAGCTTTCTCATTCAAAACGTTCCTCCTGGCCCCTGGGGAAGAGAGTCCCAGGGCCCTGGGTGTCTGGGGACAGAAAGTCACTTTAGGGAATGTGGACACTGCCTCCCCGGGGCTCCTATGCCCTGGGTGATTCTCTCTTGGCACTAATGCCCTACATGGGTTGGGCTGATGGGGTGGCCATGAGCTACCCAAGGGCTGGGCCAGGGCTGGGTCCTCTCTTCTCCCCAGGGCTCAGTACAGCCTGGTTTGCTGGGGGGTCTTGGGGGCAACAGGAAGAAGTCCAAGCCAGGGCTGGAGCAGCACAGGATTCAGATGTGGGCCTAGCCTGGGTCTCTTTATCTTTCATGATCCTGAGTCCTTCCTCATTAGAGGTGCTGTTTTCCGCAGCTGGGATCTATTAATGTTATCTGCAGCTTGTCTGATGGATGCCAAGGACGCGGTCACTGCCAGCTTGAGGAAGTGGAAAGTTGAACAGGGGTGGAGAACCGAGCAAGATTCTCAGTCAACGTGCTCAGGCAGTGTCGAGAAAAGCATCCCTTGCTCTGAGCAGCCGTCCCGGCCTCACCCCCCATTTCAGGCCAGAGGGGCCCACTGATCTGATGGTGGGATTATAGACATTAGAGCATGGACCATGGTTTCGAAGGACTTACATCCTAGGGAGTGAGCAGGGCTGGGAATCCCCGCGTGGCGCCGTGTGGCCTGTGTTCTGGGAGAGTGGTCAGTGTCATCGGGGAAATTATGGAGAAGTGAGAGACATTCTGCTTTTTCTGTTAGTTGTTGATTATTAGTGTAAATATCAATAATGTCTACATAGCTTTGTGGAAATATCCACTTCACCAGTTTCGAATCCAGGACTTTCCCATTGAATGGAGGCATAAACGGAGTGGGAAGGTGGCTTTGGAAATCAGGGCTTGTTGGTTCCCCTGATTCTGTGCCAGGCCCTGGAGAGTTTGGAGATGACAGGTGCATAGTCATGCCCTCAGGGCACACCTGGCCTAGGTGATTTTTGAGGTTGAATCATGGGTATTCAGAACACGCACACTGGTCTTCCCACACCAGTCACTATTTTGCACTTCCGCCCTTGACATTAGGTTCTGAGCAAATGCTGATGCAAATTGAAGCAGGTTATGTGACAGTTGGCTCTCTGTCCTTCTCTTTGCCTTTCTTGTCTGCCTTTCTGCCTAAACTGGCGTTCTTTGCTGCTGGGACTATATTGTGAATATCTGGTGGTGGTGATGGTGGTGGAGATGGTGGTGGAGATGGTGGTGGTGGAGATGGTGGTGGTGGAGATGGTGGTGGAGATGGTGGTGGAGATGGTGGTGGTGGAGATGGTGGTGGAGATGGTGGTGGTGGAGATGGTGGTGGTGG
>NW_027892949.1:0-12978 GCF_054177405.1 Leptonychotes weddellii | reverse complement strand
ATCGTTTGTTGCTTTTTCTCTAGTTCTTTAAGGTGTAGAGTTAGTTGGTGAATTCGGGATTTTCCTATTTTTTTGAGTGAGGCTTGGATGGCTATGTATTTCCCCCTTAAGACCGCCTTTGCAGTATCCCATAGGTTTTGGACCAATGTGTTTACGTTCTCATTGATTTCCATGAATAGTTTAACTTCTTCTTTGATTTCCTGATTGACCCAAACATAAGTCATTGGAGATATAATAAGTTTAAAACTGTGATGACTATTGTATCTTTCTTAGTCATTTTAATTACTTTTCCCCAAATTCAAATATTCTAATTAGATATTCTAAATAGATTCTAATATATTAATAATAGTAGTTTTCCATTTCATTTTACATGAAATATTAATGTTTTTTATTTAAAACTGTTCTAACATGTTTTAGATTAATCTTTTTATTTTCAATTTTCTCTCTATCTGTTTTCATTAGTAATTTTTTATTGAAGTGAAATTCACAAATCATAAAATTAACAATTTCAAAGCGTACAAACCAGTGGCATTTAATATATTCATAATGTTGTGTAGCCACCATCTCTCTCAAGCTCTCAAACTTCATCACCCCAGAAAAACATCCTATACCCATTAAGTAATCAGTCATTTCCCCTTCCATCCATCCGTTGGTAATCTCAAAACTGCTTTCAGTATTTATGGATTTGCCTATTCCAGATATATCATATAAAAGAATAATAAAATATGTGAACTTTGTGTGTAGATTCTTTCGGTTATCAGAATGTTTTCATGTTTCATCATGGTAGCATGTATCAATACTTTGTTCCTTGTTGTGGCTGAATAATAGTCCATTATCTGAATATCATAAATGTATAACACAATTTGTTTATCCAGTCATCATTTGGTGAACATTGTTTCCAATTTTGGCTACTGTGAACAATGGTGTTATAAATATTTCTATGCAAGTTTCAGCAGCGTGGACATATATTTTCATTTCTTTTGGGTATAAATCTAGGGATGGAATTGTTGTGTCATATGTTATTTCTATATTTAACTTCTTGAGAAACCACCAAAATGTTTTCCACAGTGGCTGCTCAATTTTACATTCCTACCAGCAGTGTACTGGGATTGCTATTTTCCACATTCTTGCCAATGCTTGTAATTTGATGCTTTTTGATTAAAACCAATGCAGAGATATAAAGTGATTATCTCATTATAGTTTTGACTTGCATTTCCATAATGACCAATGATCTTAAAATATTTTTCATGTGCTTATTGGCCATGTGTATGTCTTCTTTGGAGAAGTATCTGTGCAAGCCCTTTGCATATATTTTTTTTAAGATTTTATTTATTTATTTGGGAGAGAAAACATGTGAGTGGGGGCAGGGACAGAGGGAGAGAATCTCAAGCAGACTCTGCACTGAGTGCAGAGCCTGACGCAGGGCTCGATCTCATGACCTTGAAACTGTGACCTGCGCTGAAACCAAGAGTTGGACACTCAACTCATTGAGCCACCCTGGAGACCCCTTTGCACATTTTTTTTAATAGATTGTCATTTTGTCGATGAGTTGTAAGAGCTATTTATATATTCTAGATATTAAACTTTTACCAGATACTCAATGTGAAAATAGTTTCTCCCATTCTGTCAGTTATGTTTTCATTTTCTTTGTAATGTTATTTGGTGTACAAAAATTTTAGTTTTTATGAAGTCCAATTTATCTATTTTTTCTTTGGTTCCTTGTAGTTTTGGTGTCGAATTTAAGAATCCATTGCCAAATTCTAGGTCATAAAGACTTACCCCTATGCTTTCTTCTAACAGTTTTATAATTTTAATTCTTATATTTATGCTATTATTTTTTTAATGGAGTAAGACAGAGTTCCAAATTTTTTCTTTTGCATGTGATAATTCATTTGTCCTAAAACTACTTTTTTTTAAAGAAATGGTCCCTTACCCAATGAATGGTCTTTGCTCTCGTATCAAATGCACTTACCATAAACACTGAAATTTATTTGTGAACTGCCAATTTTATTCTACTACTCTTATGTATGTTTATACCAATACCGCACCACTTTGGTTACAGTAGCTTTGCAGTAAGCTTTGAAATCAGAGAGTGTTAGTTACCTGTTTTTCATGTCAGTATTATTTTGGTTACCCAAGGTCCCTCACAGTTTCATAGGGAGGTAAGGATCAGCTTTTTCATTTCTGTGAAATACACCTTAGGAATTTTGAAAGAGATTGCACTGAATTTGTAGACAGTTTGGAGTATATTGTCATCTTAATAATATTAAGACATCTATTCAATAAATAAGGGACAGCTTTTCATTTATTTAGGTCTTTAACTGCTTACAACAATGATTTGTAGCTTTCAACAAATAAGCATTTTACCTCCTCAGTTAAATTTATTTCTAAGCATTATATTCTTTGGATGCCATTATAAGTGGAATTTTTTAATCTTTATTTCCTTTTCATACTTCATTGATAGTGTATAGAAAAAATAAGTGTGCAACTTTTCTGAATATGATTATCAGCACAAGTAGTTTGTGTGTTGTTTGGGTGTGTATTGGAGGGGGAAGGGGAAGTTCAATAGGATTGTCTTATATAGAATCATGTGCACCCCCCCCTTTTATTTCTTTTACTTGACTATTTGCTCTTGTTAGGACTTCAAGTATAATATGGAATAGCAGTGATGAAAGTGGTTACCCTTTTCTTGCTCCTGATCTTAGGGGAAAGGTTTTCAGTCTTTTAAATTGAGTGTCATACTGTTTCTTGGTTTGCCTGTTTTTTTTCCCTATGCTCTTTAACTGTTGGTTATCAGAGGGGAGGTGAGTAGGGGGATGGATTAAATAGGGGATAGAGATTAAGGAGTGCACTTATTGTGACGAGCACTGTTATATGGAAGGGTTGAATTATTGTAGTGTACACTTAAAGCTAATATTACAGTCTGTTAACTAACTGGAGTTTTTAATAAAAACTTAAAATATGTTAAAATATGAACACATAATAATCAAAACAACTATTAAAAAAAATTGAGTGTGATGTTAGCCATGAGTTTCTGATGAGTTTTCTTATCATTTTAAGGAAGCTCCCTCTACTCCTAGTTTGGAGAATATTTTTTATAATGAAAGTGTTGAATTTTGTCAAATCATTTTTCTCCATCTGTTGAAATGATCATATTTTTTTTCCCTTTGTTCTATTAACATGATGTGTTACATTGATTGGGTTTCTTATGTTGAATCACCTTTATGTTTGTGGAATAAATCATACTTGTTCAAGATGTATCATTCTTTTAATGTACTGTTGAATTTGATTTGCTATTATTTTGTTGAGGGCTGTGTGTCTATACTAATCAGAAATATTGATTGTTGTTTACTTTTCTTGTGACATCTTGTGTATCAGAGTATTACTGGCCTCAGAATATGTTAGGAGTATTCCCTACTCTAATATTTTTTTGGAAGAGTTTGAGTAGGATTGGCCTAAATTCTTCTTTATAGTTCGGTAGAATTCATGACTCAGTGAAGCCATTTGGTTCAGGACTTTTCTTTGTTGGAAGATTTTTAATTACTTCATCCCTTTACTTGTCATAGATGTGTTTAGATTTTATATTAGAGTCAGATTTGGTAATATGTGTGTTTTGAGGAATTTTTCTATTTCATCTAGATATTCTAGCTTTTCTGACATAGAATTTGTCATAGTATAATCTTATAATCTTTTTAGTTTTTGTAAGGCCGGTAATAATGCCTATGAATTCATTTTTTATTTTAGTTATTGTGTATTCTCTCTTTTTTTTCTTCAGTCTAAATAAGGACTTAATCAATTTTACTTTTTAAAAAAACCAACATTTGGTTTCATCAATTCCTTCTATAGGTCTTCTATTCTCTATTTTTTTTCTCTCTGCTCTATTCTTTATTATCTCCTTTTTTCTGCTTGCTTTGGGTTTAGGTTGCTATTATTTTACTATTTAAAATATATAAAATTAGGGGGCCCCTGGGTGGCTCAGTTGTTAGGCATCTGCCTTTGGCTCAGGTCATGATCCCAGGGTACTGGGATTGAGCCCCACATTGGGGAACCTGCTTCCCCTCTCCCACTCCCCCTGCTTGTGGTCCCTCTCTTGCTGTGTCTCTCTCTGTCAAATAAATAAATAAAGTCTTTAAAATATATATATATATATATAATTAGGTTATTGATTTGAGGTATTTTTTTATGTAGGCATTTATAGCTACACACTTTTCTCTGAGCACTGCTTTTGTTGCAGCTTATGTTTTAATTTTTATTCATCTCAAGTATTTTATAATTTCTCTAGTGATTTTATTCTTGACCCGCTGTTTTTAAGACTATGTTAATAGCCTATGTTTAATTTTCACATATTTTCCAGTTTTCCCCTTGCTGTTGATTTTTACTTTTATTCTACTGTAATCATAAAACATATTTTGTATTATTTCAATCTTTTAAAATGCATTGAGAATTATTTTGTTGCCCAACATATGGTCTATCCTGGAAAATGTTGCATTAGCATCTGAGATAAATGTATATTTTTCTGTTGCTGTGTGGAGTGTTCAGTATGTCTGTTAGATATAGTTGTTTTATACTGTTGATCAAATCCCCTATTTCCTTTTGATATTCTGTCAAGACGTTCTCTTCATTATTGAAAGTGCAGTAATGAAATCTACAACTATTATTATAGAACAGTCTATTTCTCCCTTCAATTCTGTCAATGGTTATTTCAGTGTCCATAATAAGGTTTTATTGGAACATAGCTGTATTCAGTTAATATAATATACTGCTTCTGTACTGCAAAAATCCATTTGAATACTTGAATCAGGAATCATATGACCCTCCAAGATTAAAATATTCATTATCTGGATCTTTATTGAACAAATTTGCTGGAAAAGAATGGCAGAACCCCCACAAAGACAAGAATCAACAAAGAATTTTTCACTCATTGTTTCTTTTGACTTATATATTCAGAGATGAACATGAAAAGGTCTAAATATTTAACATAAGAAAGTGTTCTTGGATGTATGGGAGGTAATTTCAAGTAAAACATAGTCATGTTACCTGGTCATGTTATCAATGAGAGCAATATAGTGAAAAAAAGGGGGATGGAAAATGATCCTGTGATTGCATAAATGATTTAAAATAAAAAATCTGAATTTGGGTAATTACGTTAACCAATTAAAGTAGTAATAAACTTTCAAAGGATGTAAAAATTTGTTAAATCCAAGTATTATGTTAGGACAATATGAATTAATACACTAAAACTACAAGAGAACATCCTTAAAAAGATAGTGGTGGTTTTCCAAAATCTATCCAAGCATCATATGTAATAGTAAGACAAATAGAGTTCCTTTAAAGACATTAATAAGACGGAAATTCACATTTACTGATACTGCGATTCAGTATTTACAAGAATCATAGGTAGTAAAATAATACAGGAAAAACAAAAGAGATATTTAAAGGTTGAAAGAAAAAATATCTAATTTTCATTATTCAGTGATAAAATAACTAAATAAATCAAAAATCCAAAAAAAATTCAAACAAATAATATGATTTCTACACAGAATTCAATAACATTACATATATTAGAAACATAAAGTAGCAAAGGTAATTTTTAAAATTCCATTTAAGATAGAAATACAAATTAAAAGGTACCTAGAATATATATATATACACACACACAAAAATATTTATTGAGAAAATTATAAAACTTTGATCAAAGATGTAAAAGAAGACACTGGAAATGGAAACATATTCAAGGATAGAGAATTATAAATAGGGAGATATAAATTAATCCTAAAGTAGTCTATATTTTATATGCAAGTCCTACCAAACATCATAGTTCTCATGAAATCTAATTTGGCAGAGCAAGCTGAAGTTCATAGAATGACTGCAAGAGATTAGGGAGGAGAAAGATGGCAGAGGAGTAGGAGACCTAAATTTCATCTGGTTGCAGGAATTCAGCTAGATAGTTATCAAACCATTCAGAACACCTACAAACTCAACAGGAGATCGAAGAAAAGAATAGCAGCAATTCTATGAACAGAAAACAACCATTTTCTGGAAGGTAGGACGTATGGAGAAGTGAATCTGAGGAGATATTTGGGAAGATAGACCACAGGGGAAGGGAGCCTTTGTCAGCCAGCTACTGGCAAGTAATAGAGCAATGGAACAGTCTGCTCCGCTGAGGGACATTACTCCAGTGGCTAAGGAGGGGGTGGAACCCTCGCTGGGACAGTGTGGTCTCAGGACCCTCAGGGTCACAGAAAGACCGGGGGTGCCTGAGGGTGGCAGAGCTCCCAGGTATAGGAGTGGGGAAGCCAGCTGCAAAGATGGAGACGAGGAATGAGCTCTCAGCTCGGGGTTGCCATAAACTGTGATCTGCGGCACACTCGGGTCACTGCTCTTCATGCAGGGACCCAACACGTGGCTGATTTGGGAAGACTCCCCTTCCTCCCCCAGGAGGAGTGGCACGGTAGTGCACCATAGGAATCTGCTGTGTTTGGAGACTCCAAACGGAGTTGTGTACCAGAGATACAAACACATGGTCACAAGCTGGGGGAACACGGAGTGTGGCTGGAGACCAGGGAGACAGGAGTGATTGACTGCTTTTCTCTGGGGGCTCACTGGGGAGTGGGGCTGAGAGCTCTCTGCTCAGGTCTCAAGACCAAAGATAGGGAGGCTGCCAGTTTCATTCTTGTCCTCCAAAGCTGGAGGGAAAGCTTTCAGGAACAAAAACTACCGAGAGCAAACCCAAGCAGATTACTTAGCCTGGACTCTGGAAAAGGCAGTGCAATTCTGCCTCAGGCAAAGACATTTGAGAATCACTGCAACAGGCCCCTCCCCCAGAAGATCAGCAAGAACATCCAGCGAAGACCAAGTTTACCAATCAATGAGAAAGGCAAAACTCCAATGCCAGGCGAATACAGCACATAGAATTCATGGCTTTTTTCCCATGATTCTTTCATCTTTCAAAGTTAATTTTTTAAATTTTCTTTATTTTTTCTTTTTCTATTCTTTTAGTTGAATTTTTCTTCTTTCCTTTTTCAACCAACATCTTATCAATTCCTTTTTTAAAATCTTTTTTAATTTCCATTTTTACAGTCATATGCTATCCCTTCATCATATTTAACCTTATTTTTGTATATAGATAAGTTTTTCTTTCTTTAAAATTTTGGGATACAGTTACTTCTCACAGACCAAAATATACCCTAAATCTACTATATGACATTGTCCTAGTCTCCCCCCTGATCACATTCTTTTGTTTTTCATTCTTTTTTCAACCAACTTCTTAACAATCCTTTTTAAAAATCTTTTTAATTTTCATCTTTACAGTCATATTCCATTCCTTCATTGTACTTACCTTTAGTTTTGTATATATATAAGTTTTTCTTTCTTTAAAATTTTGAGAGGCAATTTCTTCCAACAGACCAAAATACACCCAAAATCTAGTGTGTGGCTCCATTATATTCACCAGCCTGATCATATTCTTTTTTTTTTTTTCCCCTTTTCTCTTCCCCCCTGGTTTCAGTTCTCTTCTGATTTGTTTACTGTAAATTTTTCTGGGGTTGTTACCCTTTTAGCATTTTGTTCTCTCATTCATCTATTCTCTTCTGGACAAAATGACAAGATAGAAAAACTCACCTCAAAAAAAAAAGAACAAGAGCCAGTACAGACTGCCAGGGACCTAATCAATACACACATTAGTAAGATGTCAGAACTAGAGTTCAGAATGATGATTACAAAGGTATTAGCTGGGCTTGAAAAAAATCATAAAAGATAATAGAGATTACCTTTCTGGAGAAATAAAAGAACTAAAATCTAATCAAGTTGAAATCAAAAAGGCTATTAATGAGGTGCAATAAAAAATGGAGGCTCTAACTGCTAGGATAAATGAGGCAGAAGAGAGAATTAGTGACATGGAAGACCAAATGATGGAGAATAAAGCAGCTGAGAAAAAGAGAAATAAACAACTACTGGATCACGAGAGCAGAAATCGAGAGATAAGTGATACCATGAAGGGAAACAACATTAGAATAATTGGGATCCCATAAGAAGAAGAAAGAAAGAGAGGGGCAGAAGGCATATTGGAGCAAATTATAACAGAGAACTTTCCTAATTTGGGGAGGAAACAGGCATCAAAATCCAGGAGGCACAGAAAATCCCCCCAAATCAATAAAAATAGTTCAACACCCCAACATCTAATAGTAAACTCACAAGTCTCAGAGACAAAGAGAAAATCCTGAAAGCAGCTCAGGACAAGAGTTCTGTAACCTACAATAGTAGAAATATTAGATTGGCAGCAGACCTATCCACAGAGACCTGGCAGGCCAGAAAAGACTGGCATGATATATTCAGAGCACTAAACAAGAAAAATATGCAGCCAAGAATACTATATCCAGCTAGGCTATCACTGAAAATAGAAGGAGAGATAAAAAGCTTCAGGACAAACAAAAACTAAAAGAATTTGCGAACACAAAACCAGCCCTACAAGAAATATTGAAAGGGGTCCTCTAAGCAAAGAGAGAGCCTAAAAGTAACATAGACCAGAAAGGAACAGAGACAATATACAGTAACAGTCACCTTACAAGGAATACAATGGCACTAAATTCCTATCTTTCAATAGTTACCCTGAATGTAAATGGGCTAAATGCCCCAATCAAAAGACACAGGCTATCAGATTGGATAAACAAGCAAAATTCATCGATATGCTGTCTGCAAGAGACTCATTGTAGACCCAAAGACACAGCCAGATTTAAAGTGAGGGAGTGGAAAACCATTTATCATGCTAATGGACATCAAAAGAAAGCTGGGTGGCAATCCTTATATCAGATAAATTAAATTTTAAACTAAAGACTGTAATAAGAGATGAGGAAGGATACTATATCATACTTAAAGGGTCTATCCAACAAGAAGAGCTAACAATTGTAAATATCTATGCCCCTAACATGGGAGTAGCCAATTATATAAGCCAAATAATAACAAAATCAAAGAAACACATTGACAATAATACAACAATAGTAGGGGACTTTAACATCCCCCTCACTGAAATGGACAGATCATCTAAGCAAAAGATCAACAAGGAAATAAAGGCTTTAAATGACACACTGGACCAAATGGACTTCACAGATAAATTCAGAACATTCCATCCCAAAGCAACATAATACACATTCTTCTCTAGTGCCCATGGAACATTCTCCAGAATAGATCACATCCTAGGTCACAAATCAGGTCTAAACCGGTACCAAAAGATTGGGATCATTCCTTGCATATTTTCGACCACAGTGCTTTGAAACTTGAACTCAGTCACAAGAGGAAAGTCAGAAAGAACTCAAATACATTGAGGCTAAAGAGCATCCTACTAAGGAGAAGAGAAATAATAAAGATCAGAGCAGAAATCAATGAAATAGAAACCGAAAGAACAGTAGAACAGATCAACGAAACTAGGAGCTGGTTCTTTGAAAGAATTAATAAGATTGATAAACCCATGGCCAGACTTATCAAAAAGAAAAAAGACCCAAATAAATAAAATCATGAATGAAAGAGGAGAGATCCCAACTAACACAAAAGAAATACAAATAATTATAAGAACATACTATGAGCAACAATACGCTAGCAAATTAGACAATCTGGAAGAAATGGATGCATTCCTAGAGATGTATAAACGACCAAAACTGAACCAGGAAGAAATAGAAAACCTAAACAGACCCATAACCAGCAAGGAAACTGAAGCAGTAATCAAAAATCTCCCAACAAACAAGAGCCCAAGCCCAGATGGCTTCCCAAGGGAATTCTACCAAACAGTTAAAGAATAATTAATATGCCAACATTATCTTGTTCCCAAAATCAGACAAAGACCCCACCAAAAAGAACCACGGACCAATATCCCTGGAGAATATGGATGTAAAAATTCTCACTAAAATACTAGGAAATAGGATCCAAGAGTATATTAAAAGGATTATTCATCATGACCAAGTGGGATTTAGTCCTGGGCTGCAAGGTTGGTTCAACATCTGCAAATCAATCAATGTGACACAATACATTAATAAAACAACGAACAAGAACCATATGATCTTCTCAATAGATGCACAAAAAGCATTTGACAAAATACAGCATCCTTTCTTGATTAAAACTCTTCACAGTGTAGGGATAGAGGGTACATACCTCAATATCATAAAAGCCATCTATGAAAAACCCACAGCAAATATCACACTCAAGGTGGAAAAATTGAGAGCTTTTCCCCTAAGGTCAGGAACAAGGCAGGGATGTCCACTATCACCACTGCTATTCAATATAGTACTAGAAGTCCTAGCCTCAGCAATCAGACAACAAAAAGAAATAAAAGGCATCTGAATCAGCAAAGAGTGAAACTCCCACTCTGCAAATGATATGATACTTTATGTGGAAAACCCAAAAGACTCCACCCCAAAACTGCTAGAACTCATACAGGAATTCAGTAAAGTGGCAGGATATAAAATCATTGCACAGAAATCAGTGGCATTTCTATACACCAACAACAAGACAGAAGAAAGAGAAATTAAGGAGTCGATCCCATTTACAATTGCACCCAAAACCATAGATATCTGGGAATAAATCTAACCAAAGAGGCAAAGAATCTATACTCAGAAAACTATAGAATACTCATGAAAGAAACTGAGGAAGACACAAAGAAATGGAAAAACGTTCCATGCTCATGGATCAGAAGAACAAATATGTGAAAATGTCTATGCTACCTAGTGCAATCTACACATTTAATGCAATCCCTATCAGAACACCATCCACTTTTTTCAAAGAAATGGGACAAATAATCCCAAAATTTGTATGGAATCAGAAAAGATCCTAATAGCCAGAGGAATGTTGAAAAAGAAAAGCAAAGCTGGTGGCATCACAATTCCAGACTTCAAGCTCTATTACAAAGCTGTACTCATCAAGACAGTATGGTACTGGCACAAAAACAGACACATAGATCAATGGAACAGAACAGAGAGCCCAGAAATGGACCCTCAACTCTATGGTCAACTCATCTTCGACAAAGCAGGAAGTAATGTCCAACGGAAAAAAGACAGTCTCTTCAACAAATGGTGTTGGGAAAATTGGACAGCCACATGCAGAAGAATGAAACTGGACCATTTCCTCACACCAAACACAAAAATAGACTCAAAATTGATGAAAGACTGAAATGTGAGAAAGGAATGCATCAAAATCCTTGAGGAGAACACAGGCAGCAACCTCTTCGACCTCAGCCGCAGCAACTTCTTCCTAGACATATCACCAAAGGCAAGGGAAGCAAGGGCAAAAATGAACTCTTGGGACTTCATCAAGATAAAAAGCTTTTGCACAGCAAAGGAAACAGTCAACAAAACCAAAAGACAACCAACAGAATGGGAGAAGATATTTGCAAATGACATATCAGGTAAAGGGCTAGTATCCAAAATCTGTAAAGAACTTCTCAAACTCAACACCCAAAGAACAAATAATCCAATTAAGAAATGAGCAGAAGACAAGAACAAACATTTCTGCAAAGAAGACATCCAAATGACCGACACATGAAAAAGTGCTCAACATCGCTTGGCATCAGGGAAACCCAAATCAAAACCTCAATGAGATAGCACCTCACACTAGTCAGAATGGCTAAAATGAACAAGTCAGGAAACGACAGATGTTGGGGAGGATGTGGGAGAAAGGGGAACCCTCTTACACTCTTGGTGGAAATGTAAGTTGGTGCAGCCACTCTGGAAAACAGTATGGAGGTTCCTCAAAAAGTTGAAAATAGAGCTACCCTATGACCCAGCAATTGCACTACTGGGTATTTACCCCAAATATACAAATATAGTGATCTGAAGTGGCACCTGCACCCCAATGTTTATAGCAGCAATGTCCACAACAGACAAACTATGGAAAGAGCCTAGATGTCCATCAACAGGTGAATGGATAAAGAAGAAGTGGTATGTGTGTACACACACACAGACACACACACACACACACACACACACAGAGAATGGAATATTATACAGGCATCAAAAATGAAATCTTGCCATTTGCATGACGTGGATGGAACTAGAGGTTATTATACTAAGCCAAATAAGTCAATCAGAGAAAGATAAGTATCATATGATCTCACTGATATGAAGAATTTGAAAAACAAGACAGAGGATCACAGTGGAATGGAGGGAAAAATGAAATAAGACGAAACCAGAGAGGGAGACAAACCATAAGAGACTCTTAATCTGACTAAACAAACTGAGGGTTGCTGGAGTGGAGGGGGGGATGGGAGGGATGGGGTGGCTGGGTGATAGACACTGGGGAGGGTATGTACAATGGTGAGCGCTGTGAATTGTTAAAACTGATGATGAATCAGAGACCTGTATCCCTGAAACAAATAATACATTATATGTTAATAAAAAAAATTTTAAAAAAAAGAATGACTGCAAGAAATAGATATACTCTAGGGAATGGACAAGCATGCAGAAATGAGACATGCCATTTAAATGCCACAGAGGAAGACTCCCTTTGGTCAATGAAAAAACTGATAACCTAAATTTCTCTGAGAGATTCTTTTTCTAGGTGATAAAATTTTTTTAAAACTGCACTTTGAAAAATGTCTGTTCATGTCTTCTGCCCATTTCTTGATTGGATTCTTTGTTCTTTGGGTGTTGAGTTTGATGAGTTCTTTATAGATTTTGGATACTAGCCCTTTATCTGATATGTCATTTGCAAATATCTTCTCCCATTCGGTCGGTTGTCTTTTGGTTTTGTTGACTGTTTCCTTGCTTTGCAAAAGCTTTTTATCTTGATGAAGTCCCAATAGTTCATTTTTGCCCTTGCTTCCCTTGCCTTTGGCGATGTTTCTAGAAAGAAGTTGCTTTGGCTGAGGTCAAAGAGGTTGCTGCCTGTGTTCTCCTAATGGCCAACAGACACATGAAAAAGTGCTCAATATCGCTCAGCATCAGGGAAATCCAAATCAAAACCTCAATGAGATACCACCTCACACCAATCAGAATG
>NW_027892948.1:0-241 GCF_054177405.1 Leptonychotes weddellii | reverse complement strand
ACCTTCCTTCTGCTCAGGCTCCGAGGTGATGAGCTGGGTGTCAGTTGAGGGGAGACGGCCCCTCTCTGTCTTTCCCATGTAAATGTTCAAGGGAGACTGAAGACAATGAAGTTTTGTTTGATGGTGATGTTTGCAGACCTTCCCACCCCAAGAGGAGGAGGAATCATGAAGGAGCATGAGTGTGAACTTCCGAGTTCAGACTGACGGGCCGGGGACAGTGGGCATCACGAAGAAGTGGGGA
>NW_027892947.1:0-241 GCF_054177405.1 Leptonychotes weddellii | reverse complement strand
TGGTCTTTTCTGAAGCTGGAATCATGGAACGGGTAAAGATTCTCTGTCTTCTTTTCACTTTGGTTCCTGTGCAACAGGACACCTTGAATGCCTTCCATGGCAGTCCTCAAGGGTGGCTGGACAATACCACCATTGTTCAAAACATTCTTCACTGGAAGTTGCCTTCTGAGAACCCAATTTCTTCCCAGAAGAAAACCAGTCTACTGGTTGAGAGTTATGTTTCATTTTTAAATTACAAATG
>NW_027892946.1:0-241 GCF_054177405.1 Leptonychotes weddellii | reverse complement strand
CCTGCAATTAAGAATTCCTCATATCAGTGAGATCATATGATACATGTCTTTCTCTGTTTGACTTATTTCACTCAACATAATACCCTCCAGTTCCATCCACGTCGTTGCAAATGGCAAGATCTCATTCCTTTTGATGGCTGCATAATATTCCATTGTATATATATACCACATCTTCTTTATCCATTCATCTGTCAATGGACATCTTGGCTCTTTCCACAGTTTGGCTATTGTGGACATTGCT
>NW_027892945.1:0-241 GCF_054177405.1 Leptonychotes weddellii | reverse complement strand
ACCTTCCTTCTGCTCAGGCTCCGAGGTGATGAGCTGGGTGTCAGTTGAGGGGAGACGGCCCCTCTCTGTCTTTCCCATGTAAATGTTCAAGGGAGACTGAAGACAATGAAGTTTTGTTTGATGGTGATGTTTGCAGACCTTCCCACCCCAAGAGGAGGAGGAATCATGAAGGAGCATGAGTGTGAACTTCCGAGTTCAGGCTGACGGGCCGGGGACAGTGGGCATCACGAAGAAGTGGGGA
>NW_027892944.1:0-241 GCF_054177405.1 Leptonychotes weddellii | reverse complement strand
GAGAAATTACCAGGTGTTATAGTAAGTGCATGTCTAGTTTTGTTTTTTTTTTTTTTTTTTAAAGGTTTTATTTATTTATTTGACAGAGAGGGAGATAGCGAGAGCAGGAACAAAAGCAGAGGGAGTGGAGAAGGAGAAGCAGGCTTCCCGCCGAGCAGGGAGCCCGATGCGGGGCTCGATCCCAGGACCCCGGGATCACGACCCGAGCCGAAGGCAGATGCTTAACGACTGAGCCCCCCAG
>NW_027892943.1:0-241 GCF_054177405.1 Leptonychotes weddellii | reverse complement strand
CTTGAAGCAACAGAATCTTTACTCTAATGTCAGGTAAGGCCTTTGCGATTCAGAGCTAAATATAGCTTTACGTGGAGGAATTGTGGGAACTTCATTAAGATGCAACACGTTTGATGAGAATGACTTAGTCCTGCTCTATAATTAGCTCTCATTTAATGTATCGTGCTTTGTTAATTCCAGTGAATTACACAGACACACATGGAACCAAAGGCACACGCTGCGCTATCAATGGCAAGATTTC
>NW_027892942.1:0-241 GCF_054177405.1 Leptonychotes weddellii | reverse complement strand
CCCCCCTTTTTTTTGGTCAATTACATTATTGAGGGATCCCTAAAGATGTGGAGTCCCATTCTAAAGGCATGGTTGCTCAGTGGTACCTGACTTGGGATTTTTACTGTATTTTGGCCCAGTTGAATCGAGGTGATTTTTTTTTTTCTTTCAAGAAACCAATCTTGAATGAGGAGCGGTTGGCATTATAGGGCTATAATTCCGGAGTGCATCATTAGGATACCGTCTGTTCACATTAAGATTC
>NW_027892941.1:0-241 GCF_054177405.1 Leptonychotes weddellii | reverse complement strand
ACTCCTTTGTGTCTCCCCAAATTCATGTGTTGAAGGCCCCCCTCCCAGGACCTCAGAATGGGGCTGTGTTTGCAGGTGGGGGTCTTGAAAGAGGGGATTATGCTAAAATGAGGTCAGTAGGGTGGACCCGGATCCCAGGGGACTGGGGTCCTTATAGGAAGAGGGGATGAGGACACGGACACGCACAGAGGTACAACGATGTGAGGACACTGGGAGGACATGATGTCTAAACGCCCAGGAG
>NW_027892940.1:0-241 GCF_054177405.1 Leptonychotes weddellii | reverse complement strand
TGGGATCGAGTCCCACATCGGGCTCCCTGCTCTGCGGAGAGCCTGCTTCTCCCTCTCCCTCTGCCTGCTTCTCTGCCTACTTGTGTTCTCTATCTCTCTGTCAAATAAATAAATAAAATCTTTAAAAAAAAAAAGATTCTCTCTCTCTCCCTTTGCCCCTCTCCGACCAAAAAAAAATGACATCTTGCCATTTGTAACAATGTGGATGGAGCAAGAAAGTATAATGCTAAGCAAAGTCAGT
>NW_027892939.1:0-1574 GCF_054177405.1 Leptonychotes weddellii | reverse complement strand
AAATAAATAAATAAATAAATAAATAAATAAAAAGCATCTGCCATCCAGGGAATCTCCAGACAGAAGTAAATGTGCTTCTGGCTTTGCATTGTAGGAAAAATAAACCAAAGGAGCAAATAATTCATCTTCCACTAAAATAAAAGTATTCCTGTTTTACAAAACTCCTTCTATTGTCACCAAAAATTACAGTAATATATAACATATGTACAGCACTTCTCAGACTATAAAGATTTCAAATACTGTATATTATGCTAGTTCTTTTCTGAGACGGCTGGAGTTGGTCATGTACCCACCCTACATGTGTACCCACCTTCCAAGTTGTTAGAGCATGAATCCCCATATTTTTTTGTAGGAGAAAAGGCTTCTGAACCAATGGATTGGAACTGATGAGACTAAAAGAGAATTAAGCTAAATAATTACTTATGTAACCAAAAAAGTAGGTTAAAGCCTACTTTAAAGTCATAAAAAAACCATACACATATATTTTAACATGCTAATTTAAGTTAAGAAATACACCCACTCATTTGCCAAAGTTCAAATGTAGGGCCAAGACTCTTTCTTTGGTATGGAGCTACTACCTGGAGCCCTGAGTTGATTGTTTGCACAAACAAATCCAGACACATCTTCAAGTACTACTTTGCTTTGTTTGTTTTGCATATGTTTTGTTTTGTGTATTTGTGAAATAAGAACTTAAAGACACAGATGAACAATTTAAAGCAGAATCTAAGTTTTTCTGACTTTTCCCCAATCTTTTCTGTTTTCTCACCTGTACTTAATTGGATAGCAATGCTAAATAAATTTTCAAAACTTTCCAAAGCATTAAATTTAGTGTTCATGGAAGTAAAAACTCTTTACATTTTGTTTATTTAATATTTAATTAAATGTTATAGCTACAAAATGAAAAACAAGTGGCATAAACAAGTTCAAGAATCAACACAAGTGATTCATGTTAAGAATAAAGGGGCATGTGCTTATCCTTAAGAAGAGCCTATTTTGAAAGATCATATGATCCAATAATTCTACTACTGAGCATTTACCTAAAGAAAACAAAAACACTAGTTCAAAAAAATATACATGCACCCCTATATTTATCGCAGCATTATCTACAGTAGCCAAGATATGGAAGCAACCCAAATGTCCATCTACAGTAAATGGATAAAGAAGATGTGGTACCCCCCCACACACACACATGCACACACACATACACACACATACACACAATGGAATATTATTCAGCCACAAAAAAAGTGAAGCCTTCATTTGTGACAACATGAATGGACCTAGTGGATAGCATGCAAAGTGACATAATTCAGAGAGACAAAGACAAGTACCACATGATTTCACTTATATGTAGAATCTAAAAAACAAAACAGAAAGAAATAGACTAAAAAATACAGAGAACAAACTGATGATTGCCAGAAGATAGGTGGGTGAGGGATGGGCAAAATAGGTGAAAGGGATTAAGAGGGACAAACTTCTAGTTTTAAAATAAGTAAGTCGGGGGGAAATTGGAGGGGGAGATGAACCATGAGAGACTATGGACTCTGAGAAACAAACCGAGGGTTCTAGAGGGG
>NW_027892938.1:0-241 GCF_054177405.1 Leptonychotes weddellii | reverse complement strand
ATGTCAGTGCCTTAACCTCTGTGGCCCATGAATCTGCTACCTTACATGGAAAATAAGATTTTGAAGATATGACCAATTAAGGTTCTCGATATGGAAGATCTGAATTTGGTGATCTGGGTGGGCCGATGCAATCTCACGGATCCTTGTAAGAGAAAGAAAGAGGCTGAAGGGTTAGAGTCAGGGATTTGCAGATATTACATTGCTGGCGAAGGCAAGGGAACAAACAGATTGTACCCTGGAG
>NW_027892937.1:0-241 GCF_054177405.1 Leptonychotes weddellii | reverse complement strand
AGATGATGTAATACTATATACAGAAAACCCCAAAGACTCCACCAAAAAACTGCCAGAACTGATAACATGAATTCAGTAAAGTTGCAGGACACAAAATCAATCTACAGGAATATGCTGCATTTCTATACACCAATAATGAAGCAGCAGAAAGAGAAATTCAGAAAACAAACCCATTTACAGTTGCACCAAAAATAATAAATCCAACCAAAGAGGAGAAAGACCTGTGCTCTGAAAACTATAG
>NW_027892936.1:0-241 GCF_054177405.1 Leptonychotes weddellii | reverse complement strand
TTCCTGTGCAGCAAAGCCAGGGGAAACTAGATGATGCCCCAATGATGGCCTGGAGGCTAAGACCCAGTTCTGCTGCTTGAGGCTGCACTGTGCTCTCCTGGGCATAAGGGCCTGGGCTAGGATGCCAGAGGAAAGGAGAGGGGGCTTGTGGAGTAGGGGAGTGGGCCAGTGTGCTGTCCTCAGTCATCCTGCCTTTGCCTTCATCTTTGGCAATCTATTTTACCCAGCCTGACATAGGTTT
>NW_027892935.1:0-241 GCF_054177405.1 Leptonychotes weddellii | reverse complement strand
GGTCGCAGACTTACCTTCCAGTGTGTCATCCCCACCAGCACTGCTGCACGTGTGTGAACATGCGCACACGAGTGCACGTGCACACGCATCACTTACTTCAGACCCATGGTCTGTATTCAGTTCTTTCAGTGCTGAGAGCCCTCAGACCTCCGAGTATTTGGCCATGCTATTCCCCCGTTAGGATTTCTTTTCCTCCTCCGCCTGGAGGCCCATCTTTCTGGCTAATCCTTACCTGTCGCTC
>NW_027892934.1:0-241 GCF_054177405.1 Leptonychotes weddellii | reverse complement strand
AAAAAATCAACTCTAATAAAAATAATACACCGCTGCATGTGGTAATGATAAAATTATCGTGAAGATAATGCTAACGCAGGAAAATATACAAAATTGTACCTTCCTTTGGATATAGCATTTGGAAGCAAGAGAAGTTGAAATACTTCATGTGGAATTATGAATTTTGCTTTGTTTTGTGTGCTCCATAAGAAAAGCTTTAGGGCGCCTGGGTGGCTCAGTTGGTTAAGCGACTGCCTTCGGC
>NW_027892933.1:0-241 GCF_054177405.1 Leptonychotes weddellii | reverse complement strand
CTCTCATTCTCTCTCTCTCTCAAATAAATAAATAAAATCTTTAAAAAAAAAGAAATAAAGATGTAAAAGTCAATAGAGAAGATCAATGAAACCAAGAGCTGATTCTTTAAATAAACAAAATTGACAGTCCTTTAGCTAGATTCACCAAGAAAAAAAGGATAGAGGACTCAATTCAATGTTAAGAAGATTCAATTCGGAGCACTCAGTTCAGAAGAGAGGAATTTATTCAATGGATGAAAGA
>NW_027892932.1:0-241 GCF_054177405.1 Leptonychotes weddellii | reverse complement strand
TTCATGACCAGTCATGTTCACTTGGAGGGGTTAAGTGACAAAGTCCCCCAAATGTCAGCATTTAAGCCAGCAAAGTTTCATTTCCTCATGTCATCCTGTGCCCACGGAGCATCTCCAAGGGTTCTTGCTCACTGGAGTCACTTCCAGTCCTGCCTATGGGTTTTGTCCTCCTGGATCACAGCAGACAGGTCAGAATTGACGGCAGGGTCCCCACTCAGCTACAGGGGGACTCATGCTGTGT
>NW_027892931.1:0-241 GCF_054177405.1 Leptonychotes weddellii | reverse complement strand
CCGATAGCAACTGTAAACAAAATGCGAACAAGTCTTTGGGTTGGTGGAAGAATGACCCAAAGCACATCAAATCTGGCGAGACTCTGTTGCTGAGAGGACATGCGTGGAGAATCACACGTGTATATGTCGCTCAGCTTAAGAGCAATCATCAGCCTGTGTGCGGTGGACAATTGAAAGCCACGTATAAATGCAGGGCTGCATGTCTTTGAAGACCCGCAAGATGGCATTTGAAGAAGACGCG
>NW_027892930.1:0-241 GCF_054177405.1 Leptonychotes weddellii | reverse complement strand
CTGGCCAACATCTGCTGTTTCCTGACTTGTTAATTTTAGCCATTCTGACTGGTATGAGGTGGCATCTCACTGAGGTTTTGATTTGTATTTCCCTGATGTTGAGTGATGTTGAGTGCTTTTTCAAGTGTCTGTTGGCCATTTGGATGTCTTTGCAGAAATGTCTGTTCATGTCTTCTGCCCATTTCTTGATTGGATTATTTGTTCTTTGGGTGTTGAGTTTAAGAAGTTCTTTATAGATTTT
>NW_027892929.1:0-241 GCF_054177405.1 Leptonychotes weddellii | reverse complement strand
CAAAGCACTAGTTCTCAAGCTGAGTGTTCTGTGTTATGAAGGGTGCCATGGTCAATGTTTGAGGGACCGTATAGAATGTATGTCATCCTATGGAAATCATATTGTAATATTAAGACAAGTTTCCAATGGAGAAATGAAACTTGTAACAAACAAAACAACAAACTGATGGGATTAAGTCTTTGTGTGTGTGTGTGTGTGTGTGTACACCTGAGGGGATGTCTTCTCGACACTGCCTTAAATC
>NW_027892928.1:0-1574 GCF_054177405.1 Leptonychotes weddellii | reverse complement strand
GGTCCCTGGCAGTCGGTACTACCTCTTCTTCTTTTTGTTGAGGTGATTTTTTCTGCCTTGTCATTTTGTCCAGAGGAGAATAGATTAATGAGAGAACAAAATGCTAACAGGGTAACAACATCCCCAGAGAATATACTCTAAACAAATCAGAAAAGACCTGAAGCAGGGGGAAAAGAAAGGGAAAGAGAGAAAAAAAGAAAACGAAAAAGATAAAAACAAACAAAAACAGAACAAAACAAAACAAAAAACAGAATATGATCCAATATGATCAGGCTGGTGCATAGATCCGTGCCACACACTAGATTTTGGGTGTATTTTGGTCTGTTAGAAGAAAGTGCCTCCCAAAATTTTAAAGAAAGAAAAACTTATATATGTACAAAAATAAGGGTTGATATAATGAAAGAATGGAATATGACTGTAAACATGAAAATTATAAAAATTTTTATAAAAGGAATTGATAAGATGTTGTTTGAAAAAAGAAAGAAGACGATTTAAGAAAAAAAAAAAGGGAGAGAATGTGATCAGGCAGGAGAGTAGAAAAAAACCATACACTAGAGATTTAGGGTATATTTTGATCTGTTAGAAGGAACTATCTCAAAATTTAAAAGAGAAAACAACTTATATATATATGCCAAAAATAAGGGTAACTACTATGAATGGATAGAATATGACTCTAAAAATGAAAAATAAAATGTTTTTTAGTGGCGCCTGGGTGGCTCAGTCGTTAAGTGTCTGCCTTCCACTCAGGTCATGGTCCCAGGGTCCTGGGATTGAGCCCGGCATCAGGCTCCCTGCTCTGCAGGAAGCCTGCTTCTCCCTCTCCCACTCCCCCTGCTTGTGTTCTCTCTCTCCTTGTGTATCTCTCTCTGTCAAATAAATGAACAAAATCTTTAAAAAAAAATGTTTTTTAAAAAAGTGATTGATAAGATATTGGTTGAAAAAGGCAAAAAGAAAAATTAAAATAAAAAAGAGTTAAAAATAATTAACTTTGAAAGACTAAAGAATCATGGTAAAAAATCCATGGATTCTATTTGCATTATTCCCCTAGCGCTGGAGTTCTGCCTTTCTCACTGATCGGTAAACTTGGTCTTGGCTGGCCTTTCTCACTGATCTTCTGGGGGGGTCTGTTGCCATGGTTTCCAAATGTCTTTGCCAGAGGCGTAATTGCCCTGCCCTTGCTGGTCCAGACCAGGTAATCTGCTCAGGTTTGCTCTCAGGAGCTTTTGTTCCCTGCAAGCTTTCGGTACAACTTTGGAGGCTGAGAGTGAAAATGTCGGCCTCCCAATCTCTGCCCCGGAGGAGCCGAGAACTTGGGGCCCCAATCCTCCATGCACCCCCAGAGAAAAGCAGTCAATCACTCCCGTCTCCCCGCTTTCCAGCTGCACTCTGTGCTCACCCGGCCTGTGACCGAGCATTTCTATCTCTGGCACCCGACCCCACGTGGAGTCTCCACTCCCAGCAGATCCCTGCGGTGAGCGCTCCCACGCCCCTCCTCCCGGTGGAGGAAAGGGAGTCTCCCCGGATCTGCTGCTTGTTGGGTCCCTGCTGGAGGAGCAGTGGCCCTACCGTGCCAC
>NW_027892927.1:0-241 GCF_054177405.1 Leptonychotes weddellii | reverse complement strand
AAGTGGAAGGCCTGGGATATCTTTTAGGGGAGATGACAACTAAGCTGAATCTGATGAGTTCACCAGTCTTCCTAATTTTAGGAAGAGTTTAAGAGCATGTACTGGGGCAGAAATTTGTATTGTAAGAGGAAGGGAGATAGTGATTAATTTTAAGAGAGTGATTGAACCAATTAAATGTAAACTTATAAAAGTACTTTGGCCTCAATTTAAAGGATAAGTTGGAGAAAGAATTTATATTGGG
>NW_027892926.1:0-241 GCF_054177405.1 Leptonychotes weddellii | reverse complement strand
CTATTGATGTACTGTATGGTGACTAACATAACATAATACAAAAAAAAAAAAAAAAAATCAAAGGATAGGAGAGTCCTTACTCAAGACAAAGCCCCAGAATTCACAATGGTTTGTTTTACTTTACAGGTCACCTGAGTGAGACATTAGTTTTGGTGACTGAGAGGAAGTGACCAGCTCACCTGCCCAGCGCAGCAAGCAAACATAGTTCCTAATCTACCTGTCCTCACTGGCTTCCCAGGCC
>NW_027892925.1:0-241 GCF_054177405.1 Leptonychotes weddellii | reverse complement strand
GTATCACCCCCATTTTTCTGATGATGGAGAAATCAGTTTGCGTAAAAGGTCACAATAAGTAGTAAAACTGAACTGGAGCACGGCCATCTATCATCCAAATGCTGTTCTGTGCTGCCTGCTTCCAGAGGCTCCTGGAGAAAGATTAACAAGGTTATGAATTCTAAGGTGGTTTGAACCTTACTTTCCTAGACACTGGGCAGTTTTTCTGCTGAGGAACTCAAGTAAATGAAGACTTAAAGCC
>NW_027892924.1:0-241 GCF_054177405.1 Leptonychotes weddellii | reverse complement strand
GCTGCAGTAGCCAAGGGTGCATGCTCCCTCCCATGTATGGCACCTGCTCATTCGCCAGCCCGTGGGTAACTTCTTTAGAAATTACTGGTGTGGTTGGCCTCCCAGGCTGTCTGGGTCTCGTGCTATTGTGGCTCTGTTAATTGCAGGCCCACGCACATCAGATGCTCTGGATCTGAGACTCTGACCACATGGCCCTGGGTGCTGGGAGTGCATGAGGACGGGGCATACCAGAACAAAAGCA
>NW_027892923.1:0-241 GCF_054177405.1 Leptonychotes weddellii | reverse complement strand
AGGGAAAACTGCATCAGTCCCTAGAATTCCACAAACGTTACGACACAGTACCATCACATTTTATTAGCTCCTCCTCTGTGGCCTGTGTCCTGAACATTCAAGCCATTACAGATCTTGAAATTACAGCTGTCTGTTGTTACACGTCAGGCCGGGTCCTTTTGAAATTTCACTCTGACTTCCATTTCAGACTTCTGACCCACTGTATCTGTTCATTTTGTTGTGTTCCAAATAGGGAACCCAT
>NW_027892922.1:0-241 GCF_054177405.1 Leptonychotes weddellii | reverse complement strand
CCATGAAGTGATGCATAATTTCCCAAACTGCCAAAAAGAAAAAAAAAGAAAAAAAAATGTTTAACATTCCATATATACACTGCAAATTCATAAGGAATTGGGTAACTATTTCAAGAATGAGTCAGAGATTCAGTGCAGTTAACTTACTGGCAATAGGAATGTGCTTATTAATTAAACATCCTTGTTAGATAATAGTTACCACTAGTACCCCACATGATACATGTTTTATAGTATTTAGAAT
>NW_027892921.1:0-241 GCF_054177405.1 Leptonychotes weddellii | reverse complement strand
TCATGAAAGAAACTGAGGAAGACACAAAGAAATGGAAAAACATTCCGTGCTCATGGATTGGAAGAACAAATATTGTTAAAATGTCTATGCTGCCTAGAGCAATCCAAACATTCAATGCAATCCCTATCAAAATACCATCAACTTTTTTTTCAGAGCTAGAACAAATAGTCCTAAAATCTGTATAAAACCAGAAAAGACCATGAACAGTCAAAGTAATGTTTAAAAAGAAAAGCAAAGCAGG
>NW_027892920.1:0-241 GCF_054177405.1 Leptonychotes weddellii | reverse complement strand
TTTTGTGTCTCTCAGGGATATTTAAAAATTTCCTCCATAGATATTTTGCATATTTCTTATTATACTGCTTTCCTGGGTATTTTTAACTTATGTTATCATAATAAAAAGATGTTTTCGTGTGCCTGGGTGGCTCAGTTGGTTAAGTGACTGCCTTCGGATCAGGTCATGATCCTGGAGTCCCAGGATCGAGTCCCGCATCAGGCTCCCTGCTCAGCAGGGAGTCTGCTTCTCCCTCTGACCC
>NW_027892919.1:0-241 GCF_054177405.1 Leptonychotes weddellii | reverse complement strand
AAGGTCAGAGAGGGTTGAAGAGGACTGATTTTGACTCCGCCTTCAGTGTTTTAATAAGGGCCGTCGGGGGCGCCTGGGTGGTTCAGTCGGTTAAGTGTCCGACTCCTGGTTTCGGCTCAGGTCATGATCTCCAGGTGGTGAGATCGAGCCCTGCGTTGGGCTCTGTGCTCAGCCGGGAGTCGGCTTGGGATTCTCTCTCTCCTCTGCCCCTCCCCACCTCCCATGCGCACGCATGCACGCA
>NW_027892918.1:0-241 GCF_054177405.1 Leptonychotes weddellii | reverse complement strand
CGCACACATGCATTGTCCATGCTCACACATGCATTGCCCATGCTCACACATGCATTGTCCATGCTCACACATGCATTGTGCATGCTCAAACTTTTCATCCCAGCCAGGCAGTTATGTTCTTTGCTATGGACGAAATGTTTGGGTTCCTTCAAAATGTGCATATTGAAGCCTACGGGAGGGGATTAGGCCACAGGGACGGAGCTTTCACAAATAGGATCTGTGCCCTTATTAGAAAAGAGCC
>NW_027892917.1:0-1574 GCF_054177405.1 Leptonychotes weddellii | reverse complement strand
AAGAATATAAAATCTGAACACGACTCAACCCACTGGAAAGAGAGAATAATGGATTTGAAAAACCAATGGCTGAAAAATCTATTAAGCATTAGGAAGCAGTAACAGTGGTAAGATTATTTCTGAGCTAGACACACACAAGAAATTGAGGATGACGGCCCAAAACAAGAGGCTGTGGCTGTGGCATTGACTTGATGTCCATGATGACAGTAACTGCCAGGGAAATTAGGAAAGTATGAAGATTCAGCATTTAAAATCAAAATGAGGCTTGATGCAGAAAACAAATCTACTGCCTTCCAGAAACAATGCAGAACCTGCAGTTTTTATTTTACCAAGGCCTGCCTCACATAATTCAAGTCAAAATATTACTTTCATCAGAGAATTATTTTTGTTCTTCCGTGAAAGAACACAGGAAATATGTTATGAAATTACTTGCCAAGGTCAAGAAATCTCATAATCTTGACAAGAGCGGGGGCGGGGGAAGAAGAATTGTGCCTTCGTCTAGACCAGTAGTCCTCAACTGGGGGCAATTTTGTCCCTTAGGGAATATTTGGCAATGACCGGAGACAGTTTTGGTTGTCACAACTGGGGATTTGGGGGAATGCCACTGGCTTCCAGGGGGTAGAGGCCAGAAATGCTGCTAAGCCTCCTAAAGTGCTCAGGACAGCCTCTCCAACAAAGCATTGTCCCCCCAAATGTCAGTAGTGCCAAGGTGGAGGAACCCTGGCCCAGCCAGTGACAAATGATCTAGGAAGAAATGACCAGATGCAAGGTCCCTGCCTTCTACTTTCTACCTGGGGGAGGGTGAGGTGGAGGGGGGTCCTAGGGGAGGGACTCCTTTCTCCTTTCTCCTCTGAGGCCAGATAGAGAAGGATGACCCCTCACTCCTGATGGCAGAGGCCACAGTTGCATCTTTCATTAGAACTAGATGAGAAAATTTAAATATGGTAAAAATCTTGATTTCATTGGAATTTATAAAGGCAAAACTCTCAATTGAGTCAGATTTTTTTTTTTTTCCTATACAAGGGAAAAGGAGCAAAATACATGGAAGAAAAAGCTTATTTTGGGAACTTCAAAAACATGTCCGAGGGTCAAGGACAAATTCTACCCAATCTCCTGTTTTGTTTTCTGGACAATGGGAATTGGGGTCCAGAAGGTTTAGCCCGAGGTCCAGCCTGACCCTCAGCTATCAAAGAAGAATTAGATTGCATTGGAAATAAACTGTGCTTCCTAAGGCAGGAAACTCGACTCATAGTTTTCGGTAAGATTTTCAACATCAAGGGTTAATGTGAAAAGGATTTTCTGGTTAACTCTTGAGATGACCTGGAACCTCCCATTCCCTGGGCATTTTGACATTTGACAGATCGGAGTTTTCCTGTAGTTAACATTCCTTAAGACGCTCTTGACATTGGCAAGGTTTATAGGAAGGGCTACCGACTGTGTTAAAAACTCCAATCCAAATTTCCCCTCTCTACATTTTATGTTTGTAACATTGGAATGCATTAAAATAAGCATGTAACATTTCTGTGTAATGAAGAAAAACAAGTCAGCTCCTTTGCTTTTTTTTTTTTTTTTTT
>NW_027892916.1:0-241 GCF_054177405.1 Leptonychotes weddellii | reverse complement strand
CTCAAATTGATATAATATATAACATCTTTAATACATTGCCTTCTTTTATTAAGTGCTCAAAAATGATGGTAATTGTCATGAAAATTACATCTAATATTTTGATACTATTAATTCTCTTTGTCTTTGGTTAATCATACTTCTTATCTCAAGTCAAAATTGCTCATACGCTGGAGACATGATAAGTGAACAATCTTTTTTTAAAATTTTTTATTGTTATGTTAATCACCATACATTACATCAT
>NW_027892915.1:0-241 GCF_054177405.1 Leptonychotes weddellii | reverse complement strand
TTTTTTTTAAGGATTTTATTTATTTGACAGAAAGGGAGTGAGAGAGCACAAGCAGGGGGAAGCGGCAGGCCGAGGGGGAAGCAGGCTCCTTGCGGAGCAAGGAGCCTGATGTGGACTTGATTCCAGGACCCTGGGATCATGACTTGAGCCGAAGGCAGATGCTTAACAGACTGAGCCACCCAGGTGCCCCTCTTTTTATTTTTCTACTGGAAAAATTAACATATGCTTGTCCAAAAAAAAA
>NW_027892914.1:0-241 GCF_054177405.1 Leptonychotes weddellii | reverse complement strand
CCGCAAAAAAGTAGCACCAAAGGACAAAGAATCTAAAATCCTTAAAATGCACCCCAAGTAACACTTATGTCAGGAAGACTCTCTGCCTGGCCCTCGCCTTCACCACTTGCCACCCCTGATTCACTTCCACCCGCTCTGTCCTGCTGGGCGCGGGGAGGAGGCCTGGACGGACCGTAGTGGGGGTTCCCGGCGGACTGGCGTTCTTGTTCTTGGACCAGCGGGAGGCCCCCCGGGAGTCCAG
>NW_027892913.1:0-241 GCF_054177405.1 Leptonychotes weddellii | reverse complement strand
GAGATCATGGCAACCTGTTTAGCGCCCTCTTGTGGGCTTTGCGGAGCATAGCTTCAAGTCCGAGGCGCGGTTATTGCTAATTGAAATCTTTTCGTATTTTTTTTAAATCCAAGAAGCAAGTGTTTTGTTTCTTCCTAGTTTCATCAATCCATAGTCACTGTAGAAAATTACTTCCTCCAACTGGGGTGTGTATATGGAGTTTGATTGGTTTATTAAATCCTTAAGTATGGGAACCACGGGA
>NW_027892912.1:0-241 GCF_054177405.1 Leptonychotes weddellii | reverse complement strand
GATGTGCACAGGCGTCCATGAATACGTTTACAAGCAACTTCCATCCTACGGCTGCATGAACATCAAAAGGATGCCATTTCCGGTGGTAGGGGTGTGAGTTTAGCCACGGAAAGGCAGAACGTGGCCATTAAAAAAATTCCCCCAAGATCACCAGATTGGGAAAGTTGGGGAGACGTTGTCCGGCAAGAGCTGTGAGGACAGGGTGATTTATGAGGGAACGTGAGCTAGCTGCAGTCAGGAG
>NW_027892911.1:0-241 GCF_054177405.1 Leptonychotes weddellii | reverse complement strand
TCAACTGTGCATGAGAATTTTATTTCCTTTTGCTTATCTGATGGGTATGATATGGTACCACATGGTACCACATTATATTTCTTTTTTTTTAAAAGATTTTTTATTTATTTATTTGACAGAGAGAGACACAGCAAGAGAGGGAACACAAGCAGGGGGAGTGAGAGAGGGAGAAGCAGGCTTCCCGCTGAGCAGGGAGCCCAATGCGGGGCTCGATCCCAGGACCCTGGGATCCTGACCTGAG
>NW_027892910.1:0-241 GCF_054177405.1 Leptonychotes weddellii | reverse complement strand
AGTTTGTCTCCGTCTCTGATTTCATCTTGTTTTATTTTTCCTCTCTTCCCCTATGCTCCTCTGTTTTGTTTCTTAAATTCCACATGTGAGTGAAATCATATGATAATTGTCTTTCTCTGATTGACTGTTTCACTTAGCACAATACCCTCTAGTTCCATCCACGTCATTGCAAATGGCAAGATTTCTTTTTTTTTTTATGGCTGCATAATATTCCATTGTATATATATATACCACATCTTCT
>NW_027892909.1:0-241 GCF_054177405.1 Leptonychotes weddellii | reverse complement strand
TCTCCTAGAAAGTGTACACTTCCAGGTGCATGGGTGACTCCATCGGTTAAGTGTCTGCCTTCAGCTCAGGTCACGGTCCTAGGGTCCTGGGATCGAGTCCCACTTTGCGGGGGCGAGAGGGGGGTCCCTGCTCCGCGGAGAGTCTGCTTCTCCCTCTGCCTCTGCTCCTCCCCCCACTTGTGTGTGCATGCACGTGCTCGCTCTCTCTCTCTTTCTCTCAAATAAATAAAATCATTTTTTA
>NW_027892908.1:0-241 GCF_054177405.1 Leptonychotes weddellii | reverse complement strand
ACATATCTAGGAGAGCAGTTGCTAAGTCATATGGTAACTCTGTGTTGAACTTTTTTTTAAATTCTAATGTAGTTAACATATAGTGCTGTATTAGTTTCAAGTGTACAATATAGTGATTCAGCACTTCCATGTATTTCTCAGTGCTCATCAGGGTAAGTGTACTCCCAATTCTCTTCACCCACCTCCCCCATCCCCCCACTCACCTCCCCTCTGGTGACCCTCTGTTCTCTATAATTGAGTC
>NW_027892907.1:0-241 GCF_054177405.1 Leptonychotes weddellii | reverse complement strand
TGCTGAACGGGCCCCCCTGGGAGGATCTCCTTTGCAAACACCCTCAGTCTCAGGAGCTCTAAGCTGTCCATCCTGCCATGGCCCACACACGTTTCCCTGCTTGGCAGCCGCCAAACTAATTTTCTTAATTCTTTTAATTAAATAATTTTCTTAATTTTTAAACAAAACACACCTTTGTGTTTAAATGCATGTAAGCCCCGGTGTATATATTGGTTGACTTAGAACTTTCGGTTAGTATCCA
>NW_027892906.1:0-1574 GCF_054177405.1 Leptonychotes weddellii | reverse complement strand
AAAAAAAAAAAAAGAATATCCTTTCTTTTTTATGGATACACCCCATTTTGCTCCTCCATTCATGCCTCTGTGGACACTTGAGTTGTTCCATGTATTAGCTCAGTTCATTTATGTTGACTGAATAAATGACCCTTGAATGGATTGTTGGACTTCTGAAGAACTGGTTTCTGATCCCACCTCTGTGTTGGGAGCTCATTGACCTTAGCAAGTCACCAAACCATTCTAATTCTTCATTTTCTTATGGGTAAAATTAGTTGGAGGCTTAATAATCATATATAATTAAAGAAGAAAGAAAGAAAGGAAGAAAGGGAAGAAGGGAGGGAAGGAGAAAGGGAGAGCGGGAGAGAGAGAGAAAGAGAGGAAGGAAGGGAGGGAGGGAGATGGATGGATGCATAGATAAAGTCATTCTGGCCTGAGTTTCTCCCTTAGCAACTGGGTGACCTTGATAAGTCACTGAACTTTTTATGGCTTGGTTTCCTCCTCAGTAAGGGGCTCCCAGACTGCCTCTCCTAAGCTCCTCAGGAACAATAAGGAATATGGTGCATGAAGGATCCATGATAGGCTGTAACTATTAGATGTTTCTCCTTTTCCCCTCAATATTGAAGATTCTCAGGAAGCAGATCTCTGGTGTGGAGCTGGGGACCTGACGTTTCAAGACCAAGAATCTTTGACCAATGAACATTTGAAGGAGGATTCTAGGTGGAGCGGGGAGGGCTTGTGTTATTTGGATGAGGCTGAATGTGATGGGATGAGCAGGGACGAGGATGCAAAGAGTAGCAGTGGGACGGGTGGCCTGGAATTTTCGTGATGTGGTGTGTGAGGGTGCGGGGGCCAGCACTGGTGGAGGTTGATGGTTAGTCCTATTTAGATGAGACCTTTCAAGAGATCCAACAAAACCTAGGCTTTTGCAATTTCATCTGGGCCACCCACACCTTTGGGGATAAAAAGACCACCTATCTCTACATTAAAGATAGATCAATAGAATGATAGGTTATAGATAGATAGATAGTTGGATAGGTAGATAGATAAGAAGGGCTGCCAGTATGTGTGAAAACATCCCAGTCCAGTTTCCTGCCGTTGGCAGGAAGTAGAAGTAGATGACAAAATCACCGATTTGATAGCCTCTTTTTCTTGCACTTAGAGTTTTCAAGTCTTAAAAATAATCATCATGATGAGAAAAGCCATCGCTGCTTAGAGTGTCTGCCAGGCCTGAGCACTTCGCTAAGTGCTCTGCTCTGTTTTCCCGTTGCTGCAACGAGCCTTACTAAGAGCCTGCTACCATTAGCACAGTTGTGACTGGCCAATTCTGCAAAATTGGTTCTGCTGGGAGTGGCAAATGGCTGGAAAAGAGGCTGGGGAGGTGCCTCGTGGAGAAATCCACATTCCACGTGCCCTTTCCTCTCCGCCTGGCTGTGTGTTGGGGGGTGGTGACAGATGTTTACTCGCCAGGCCTCAGTTACTTGACC
This sequence comes from Leptonychotes weddellii, assembly GCF_054177405.1. NCBI lineage: Eukaryota > Metazoa > Chordata > Mammalia > Carnivora > Phocidae > Leptonychotes > Leptonychotes weddellii. Next base: position 108 of record NW_027892906.1, on the reverse strand, counting down.
TTCAGCAGGGAGACCATATAGTTCACCTCCCAGCGCTTTCGGAAGGATCCACGGCACCCAGGACTGTGTAGCCCAAAGTACATGATCCAGAGAAGCCAGTATTCCTCT
>NW_027892905.1:0-241 GCF_054177405.1 Leptonychotes weddellii | reverse complement strand
TTTTTCTAAATCTGATTCTGTTTGAATGTGTACTATGTGTACATGAATCCAGCTACACTGACGGCTTTTAAAAGTGTTTGGCCACTCCAGAGGGGGCGGAGCAAGATGGCGGAGGAGTAGGAGACCAGGATTTCGTCTCCTCTCAGGAATTCAGCTGGATAGGGATCAAACCATTCTGAACACCTACAAACTCAACAGGAGATCGAAGAAAAGAAGAGCAACAACTCTCTCATCAGAAAAG
>NW_027892904.1:0-241 GCF_054177405.1 Leptonychotes weddellii | reverse complement strand
CAGTTATTTTACCAGCAAAAAATGGGCTTATTTGGGAACAGAAGAGAATTATAATACAGGACAAGCAAGCCATGGCAAAACCACAGGCAAGTCCCAAGAACAAAGGAGAGGAGGCTCTTTTACAGAGAAAAGGCAGCGGTTGACAAGGCTATTATAAACTAAAAGTCCATGGAAGTAATCTGGGAGTTCTAAGTTTAGTGGCTTCTCATTGGCTGGGCTGTCACTGTCTCTCATTTGCTGG
>NW_027892903.1:0-241 GCF_054177405.1 Leptonychotes weddellii | reverse complement strand
AGCAGTCTAACCGCCCACTGCCCAAGGAAGGACAGGCACAGACCCCCTGACCTCAGACCTTAGCTACAGAAATTCCTCTCTTTGGGATATACCAACCTTCCCACATTCCCTTTTCAGGCCTATTGATTGAATTTTAGGTTTCTAGTTCCTCTGTACCTATTAATCTTTTTCTTCAAATAGTAGGAACTCTTTTTATGCTCTTATCATCGGGTGACTTGGGACGGAAAAGCATAAAGGAACA
>NW_027892902.1:0-241 GCF_054177405.1 Leptonychotes weddellii | reverse complement strand
GCTGTTTGCATGTTTCTGTCTCCCCCTCTAGAAGGTCCTTTGTAATACAGCATGCCCGTCCAGGAGCATTGCTTGGGACGGAGGAGAGCGTTTACGGACCGAGCGCCCTGCAGACAGAACGCACGAGCAGAGGCCTGTAGCCGGGTGGGCGGCAGAGGCTGAGGGCAGCACACATCCCAGGAAGGAGGCAGGCGTGAGCTCTGATTTCAGGCCCTGCAGTTGATTTGGTGGCTTTGTGTTG
>NW_027892901.1:0-241 GCF_054177405.1 Leptonychotes weddellii | reverse complement strand
CTTCTAAATTGCTCCAGTGTTCCAGTGCTGGGTTTCATCACCAATTCATTCCATGTGGTTAGGGCTGGGTGTTGGCTGGGAGCGGATCCTATGTTTTCTGATGATTGTTTCTAACATGTTTTCATTGGTCCGACTTTCCTGCCCCTGCCTGAGGCTGACAGCCGCCCTCTGTCCCCAGGCCAAGGTGGTGTGTCTTCTCAGGAGGCCACCTCTGCCTGCCACGGCTCCCAGCACCCTCGCT
>NW_027892900.1:0-241 GCF_054177405.1 Leptonychotes weddellii | reverse complement strand
CAAATTTAGTAGCTATGTTGTGTTTCTTTTCTTATTTAACACAGAGAGAGAGAGAGAGCACAAGCAGGGGGAGTGGCAGGCAGAGGGAGAGGGAGAAGCAGGCTCCCCACTGAGCAGGGAGCCCGATGTGGGACTCTATCCCAAGACCCTGGAATCATGACCTGAGCCGAAGGCAGACGCTTAGCCGACTGAGCCACCCAGGCATCCTGCTATGTTGTGTTTCTTATAAAAAAAAATTACT
>NW_027892899.1:0-241 GCF_054177405.1 Leptonychotes weddellii | reverse complement strand
GAGTATGCAAGAGAGGATTCAAGGCCATCTGAAGCTTAAATTCTGATTGCTAGTCTTAATATTTGTTTACCTCTAGTTTTTGGAATCCTGTCTAGAAATTATAATTCCTTTTTAAAAATTTTTTAATTAACATATAATGTATTTGTTTCAGGGGTACAGATCTGTGATTCATCAGTCTTACGCAATTCACAGCTCTCATCATAGCACATACCCTCCCCAGTGTTCATCACCCAGCCACCCC
>NW_027892898.1:0-241 GCF_054177405.1 Leptonychotes weddellii | reverse complement strand
TGGAGGATCTCAAGCCCCTTCCTCATCTGCTCACATGATAGAACATTTGTAATTCAATCTAGTGCCTTCATTCCCTCGTGGCATTTCAATGAACTCTTTTCTATAATGGTACCATTCTAGGCCCATTCAGACTCTAGAGGAACCCAATAAGAAATTGTTCGTTTTTACTCTAAATTATCTAAAGAGATCTAGGCTCTATAGATCGAGGAAATAGTACGACAAAGAGAAACTGATCTAATTT
>NW_027892897.1:0-241 GCF_054177405.1 Leptonychotes weddellii | reverse complement strand
TCATTCAGATTGTATTAGTTTTCCACCCATATCTTTTTTCTATTCTAGGATCCAATCCAACATAACACATTGCATTTAGTATACCTAAATTTTTATGCACACATTTATCACTTCCTTTCATGCCTTCCACTTCCACTTTCAGAGTCTTATATTTGTTTGTTTGTTTATTTTTTATAAAATGCCCAGGGTTGTTAGTTGTGCTTAACTGGAGGATTATGGCAAACTATATTCCATTTTCTCA
>NW_027892896.1:0-241 GCF_054177405.1 Leptonychotes weddellii | reverse complement strand
GAAAGGTGCTAGATTTAGCTCCTATGGAGTTTCTTCTTTGGTTTCTAAAAGGAGACCCTGCTCATGGAGGGGCAGTGACAGGGATATTGCACACTCACTACCATCCTGGGTAGTGAGTGTGACCATTATTTGCACCTGTGCTGAAATCCTACTTTTTAAAAATACATAGTATATTCATAATACATAATTTGTCCCTAGGAAAGACTACAAAGGGACAATGACTATTAAAACCTTCAGATCT
>NW_027892895.1:0-1574 GCF_054177405.1 Leptonychotes weddellii | reverse complement strand
AGCTGGCGAGGTCCGTGGCCAGCGCTTCCCCAAAGAGGGTTGGTGAGTTTTTAAACCCCTGCGGGAGGTGTGTCCAAGTCAGTTGCATCTGGCGCCCTATATCAGGTTCAGACCATTCAAAGGCAAATAGTGACTGGCTCTGGGGAGCTAAGCGGAGGCAGAAGAAGGCATCCTTCAAATCTAGGCAAGTGAACCATCTGGCCCACCCTGGGATTTGGCTGAGGAGGGTGTATGGATTCGGGACCACTGGGTGCAGAGAGAAGGTCACCTTGTTGATGGCCCACAGGTCTTGAACTGGTCAGTATCCCCCTCCTGGCTTCTTGACTGGCAGGAGTGGGGTATTCCAGGCTGACTGGCACTCGACTAGAATACCTGCTTCTTTGAGTTTGGTCAGATGTTCTTGGATGCCAATCTTAGCTTCTTGTGGAAGGGGGTATTGCCTTTGCCTCTGAGGTTAGGTTCCTGGGATCAGTTCAACAATGATAGGGGCCCGATTCCAGGCTAGTCCAAGTGGGTTGTTTTCAGCCCATACTGAAGGGAAGGTGAGTCTGCTCGGTTGGGCCTGGGCACAGAATAGCCTCCATTCTTCTTCCCTTGGCATGGTAATTGCTAGTATTAGAGACCCTGTCTCGTCTTGTCTTGGGTTCAATCGGAGGCTTGTGTGTCCAGTGGGCTCAAAGGTTATCTGAGCCCCAAGCTTGGAGAGTATGTCTCAGCCCAGGAGAGGTATGGGGCAATCAGGCAGATAAAGGAATTCATGTTGGACCTTGTGGCCCCCAAGTTCGCACTGGTGAGCCTGGCAGAAGGACTGTTGTATCGCCTGTGTCCTGGTGGCCCCAAGGATGGTTGAGGTCCTTTTGCTGAAAGGAGCCACTGGGGAGGTGACAACAGAGTGCTCGGCCCCAGTATCAACCACAAAAGTCACTGGTTGGCCCCCCACCTTCATTTTGACCGTGGGCTCATGGGGTCCAAGGAGGAAAGAGCCTGGTCCCCCTCAGTCTGAGTCCATTTCCACAAGGCCTATGAGGTCCTCCTCTCGGGATTCTTCCTTGTAGCTGCTGGGCTTCTGAGCCTTTCCCTGGTTGGGACATTCGTTTTTCCAATGCCCTTTCTCCTTACAGTAGGCACACTGATCCCTTGCCAAGGGGGTTCTGGGTCTCCCCGCTTTCATTGGTCAGAGTCTGCCCGCCTTTGTGTTGTCCTTTTCTTTCAGGGTGGTGGCGGGGAGGCTGACTTTCTTTTTCATCTTTTTGTCGGCTTCCCATTTGGCTGCGACCTCCCTGTTCATGTAGACCTTATTGGCAATCTCTGTTAGTTGGGTGATGTTCATCCCGGCAAAACCCTCTAGTTTCTGAAGTTTTTTCTGATGTCTGGCGTGGCCTGAGCCAGGAAGGAGGTGTTTACCATCTGTTGGCTTTCCTGTGCCTCGGGGTCAAATGGAGTGTATATCCTGTAGGCGTCACATAGTCTTTCGTAATAGTCCCCGGGGGACTCCCCTGGTTGTTGAGTGACTGAGGATACCTTAGTCATGTTCATGGGTTTCTTAGCTCTTGCCCGGATTCCCCGGAGGAGGG
>NW_027892894.1:0-241 GCF_054177405.1 Leptonychotes weddellii | reverse complement strand
TGCTGGATCATATTCATCCTTGCCCCTTCTTTTGCCTGGGAGGTTTCTTCCCCAAATATCTTTATGGTTCTGTCCCTCACTCCCTTCAAGTATCTACTCAAATATCAGAAAGGGCTTCCCTGGCTACCCTGGAATGAAAGCACCCTTCACTGATTGTCTTCCTTACCTTAACTTCTTCCTATTTTTCTTTAGCCTGCTCGCATGGGTTCTGGAAAGCTAATGTCCTCTGATGCTGCTGAAC
>NW_027892893.1:0-241 GCF_054177405.1 Leptonychotes weddellii | reverse complement strand
GGTGGCTCAGATGGTTAAGCATCTGCCTTCGGCTCAGGTCATGATTCCAGGGTCCTGGGATCGAGCCCCACATCGGGCTCCTGGCTCAGCAGGGAGCCTGCTTCTCCTTCTCCCTCTGCCTCTCTCCCTGCTCATGCTCTCTCTCTCTGTATCTCTGTGTCTCAAATGAATAAATAAAATCTTTAAAAAAAAAAAAAAGATGCAAAGAAGGGATGCATCAAAAAAAAAAAAGACACAAGCT
>NW_027892892.1:0-241 GCF_054177405.1 Leptonychotes weddellii | reverse complement strand
GGTTAATCTGCAGACAGTAGCACATCTGCGAGTAAGGGGATGTCAAGGGTAAATTGAGTTATAGTTGTACGCGCCTTCACGCTGACTTTAGCAACTCAGCATTCAGGACTCCTCTGTACAGTTCAGCCCCATCTGTCCTCAGGCCCCCAGGCAAGCTCATCAGTACTAAGAACCACGCTGTCTCTACTGGGCACGTTCTAGCTCTAGTTGATACAGATGCTTGTCTAGCCTGAGAGGGAAG
>NW_027892891.1:0-241 GCF_054177405.1 Leptonychotes weddellii | reverse complement strand
TTTTTTTTTAAAGATTTTATTTATTTATTTGAGACAGAGAGAATGAGAGAGAGAGAGCACATGAGAGGGGGGAGGGTCAGAGGCAGAAGCAGGCTCCCTGCCGAGCAGGGAGCCCGATGCGGGACTCAATCCAGGGACTCCAGGATCATGACCTGAGCCGAAGGCAGTCGCTTAACCAACTGAGCCACCCAGGCGCCCCGAAAGTGAGAATCTTAAGCAGGCTCCACACCCAGCGTGGAGC
>NW_027892890.1:0-241 GCF_054177405.1 Leptonychotes weddellii | reverse complement strand
TGGAGCCTCCTTCACCAGCGGCCTCCAATCCCCCGACTGCCAGCTTGAGGACAGTCTCCAGAACCTGGGACCCTCCCCAGGATCCAGAAGCCTGTGCGGGCACCTCGGGTGTTCCCGTCAGAGTCCATTTGGTTAGAACACGCCCCTGCGGGCTCGGGATTTTTTCTTTTCTTTTCTTTTTTAAACATAGGCTCCACGCCCAGCGCAGAGCCCAACGCGGGGCTCGAACCCACGACTCTGA
>NW_027892889.1:0-241 GCF_054177405.1 Leptonychotes weddellii | reverse complement strand
TGCTATGCGATAAGCTAAGGTAGTTATCATTAAGAGAGCACCCGAATAATCAGTGGTCCTGAACATTTGGTCAATCTATTCCACTGAGATCTAGTACAAACAGTATACACTCCACATATGGTCTTTTCTGACTCAAATTTCTCTGGTTGTATTTGTCATAATATAAAAAGATCCTAAGGATCCCTAGCCTTTTCTTTTTTTTTTTTCAAAGATTTTATTTATTTATTTGAGAGAGAGAGAA
>NW_027892888.1:0-241 GCF_054177405.1 Leptonychotes weddellii | reverse complement strand
TCTAGAACTAATGATGTAATGTATGGGGATTAACATAAGAATAAAAAAAAATGCTAAAAAAAAAAAGAAATGATCTTATTTCAAATATATGTTTCTCATTAGACTCACCTTTCAATCCCATTCACCTCTATTCAGCACTCTCTCCCCCTTTCTTTTTCCTAACCACTAGGGCAGATTGTGGGTCTCTGTTGCTGGGTGTGTTGGATGTCTTTTGGCTTTGGGAGTGCTCACATTATCCCTA
>NW_027892887.1:0-241 GCF_054177405.1 Leptonychotes weddellii | reverse complement strand
TATTCCATTGTATATATGGACCACATCTTCTTTATCCATTCGTCTGTTGAAGGGCATCTGGGCTCTTTCCACAGTTTGGCTATTGCGGACATTGCTGCTATGAACATCAGGGTGCATATGGCCCTTCTTTTCACAGTGCCGTTTAGAAAACGCTTCCATGCAGATGAGCTGACTTGTGCAGATGAGCTGACTTAGTGAGGAACCCACTTTGCACAGCTCCCCGCTCGGGTGCCAGGGCCCT
>NW_027892886.1:0-241 GCF_054177405.1 Leptonychotes weddellii | reverse complement strand
AATGGCTAGATTTCGGGTTTTTTGATGGCTGCATAATATTCCTGTGTGTGTGTGTGTGTGTGTGTGTGTGTGTGTGTGTGTGTACCACATCTTCTTTATTCATTCATCTGTTGATGGACATCTTGGCTCTTTCCATAGTTGCTACCCTATGACCCAACAATTGCACCACTGGGTATTTACCCCAAAGGTACAAATGTAGTGATCCGAAGGGGTACGCACACCCCAATGTTTAGAGTAGCAA
>NW_027892885.1:0-241 GCF_054177405.1 Leptonychotes weddellii | reverse complement strand
ACTCCCTGCCGAGCAGGGAGCCCGATGCGGGACTCGATCCCGGGACTCCAGGATCATGACCTGAGCCGAAGGCAGTCGCTTAACCAACTGAGCCACCCAGGCGCCCCTAATGTTCCTTTTTTTCTAAATGTAAATGTTACTTCAGCAAATTCTTCCAGGTCAAGACAGAAGTCCTCAACCTTCATCCATCCCCTTGATGGTTTTCCTTAAGTAAATGGGAGCATTCGCAATTTTTCAAGCA
>NW_027892884.1:0-1574 GCF_054177405.1 Leptonychotes weddellii | reverse complement strand
TTTATCAAATCATTTAATAACAACATGGTTTTAGGGGAATGTTACAGAAGAAGGCAGTGAAAACAGTAAGTAGATGAGAACTTGTTTTATCTATCAATAACCAGTATAAAAAGCCAAACCACAAAGTATCTATTGTCCTGTCTCATGGAAACCCCCTAAGAATACCCTGAATCATAATTAGAACTATTTACTGAACGTACAGCAACTACTCTATTATGGTTTTGAATTGAGAAACTTTTTTACCTCCATTTCAAAAACATAAGCTCAGTAAAGAATTCAGAAAATCTTACTTCATGGACAAATTGACGTGAGCCATTTTATGCCCAGCCTTTTTTTAAGGCTTCATTTTTTATTACAAGCAGTAAGCATTTGTACATTGTTCAGGATTTATATATTATATAAATTATTATATGTATTATATATACATATTATATATATTATTACTTCTAATGACAATTTTAGTTTTCCCCTTAATTTTTTTAATCTTGTATTTAAAATTCCATTTTTCACTTTCTTTTTTTTACATAAATGATGTTTTTAATTTAATTTTTTCAGCTTTATTGGGATATTATTGACATATAACATGGGTAAGTTTAAGATGTACAATGTGATGATTTGATACACATATATATTGCAAAATGATTACCACAAGTTTAACACCTCTATCCTCTCACATAATTACCATTTTTTTGCGTGTGGTGATAACAATTAAAATTTACTCTCTTTAACTTTTAAGTATATAATGTGGTATTGCTAATTATAGCCAATATAATTTAAAGCGGTACATAAGATTCCCAGAGCTTATTCATCTTACAGCTGGGAGTTTGTATTTTGACCAACATCTTCTCATTTCTCCCACCTCCCATCCCCTGGCAACCACCATGCTACTCTCTATTTCTATGAGTTCAGCTTTTTTAGGTTCCGCATATAAATGAGAACATACAATATTTGTCTCTCTCCGTCTGGCTTATTTCATTTAGCATAATGCCCTCAAGTTCAGTTCCATCCATGTTGTCTCAAATAATGGGATTTCCTTCTTTTTTGTGGCTGAATAATACTTCAGTGTGTGTGTGTGTGTGTGTGTGTGTGCACATTTAGTCTATTCATTCATCGATGGGCACTTTTTACCTTTTGTTCTAAGATTCAGTGACATTTAGAAAAAAATTTACTCAATCTGAGAAGAAGTTTGGATAACAAGAGAAATCCAAGTCAGCACCAATCCCTGACAGCAAATATATTAACAGCACCCAAGTTTATCTGCAATGGACTTAGCCACAACTTCTCCGTGTCTTTGTTTATGACATCCTTAAAGTCAGGTTGCATGGAGGCTTTCCATAGTCCTGTGTTCTGCGGTCACATTCCCATTCAGAGGCGCTTTGACTTATTATCACCGGGTTGAAATGCAAACATCATTCTCAGAACAGCTACTTTGCAGAGAAGAAAGGGTCCGAGGAGTCTTTTATAGATTACAGGATAAATGACAGCCACCCAACACTACACTCTGCTTTCAAGAAAGGTCGTAAACATCATATCTCTGTAACGTAGCTGGTAAGGAGCCGGTAGAGTACAATCCT
>NW_027892883.1:0-241 GCF_054177405.1 Leptonychotes weddellii | reverse complement strand
TTTTTTTTAAGGATTTTATTTATTTGACAGAAAGGGAGTGAGAGAGCACAAGCAGGGGGAAGCGGCAGGCCGAGGGGGAAGCAGGCTCCTTGCGGAGCAAGGAGCCTGATGTGGACTTGATTCCAGGACCCTGGGATCATGACCTGAGCCGAAGGCAGATGCTTAACAGACTGAGCCACCCAGGTGCCCCTCTTTTTATTTTTCTACTGGAAAAATTAACATATGCTTGTCCAAAAAAAAA
>NW_027892882.1:0-241 GCF_054177405.1 Leptonychotes weddellii | reverse complement strand
GGGGGATGGGAAAAATGGGGGCAGGGGCGTAGGAGATACAGGCTTCCGGTTACGGAGCGAATAAGTCATGGGGGCAAGAAGGAAAGCACGGAGAGAATACAGGTCGTGGCATTTTAATGGGGCTGTGCGGTAACAGCCGGCAGCTAGATGAGTGCTGAACACAGCCTAACATAAAGAAGTAGAACCACTATGTTTTATGCCTGAAACTAATATAACATTGAGTATACTCAAAATAAATTTT
>NW_027892881.1:0-241 GCF_054177405.1 Leptonychotes weddellii | reverse complement strand
TCTGGTGCCCCTTAGAAAGGCTAAACCTCCTGGTTTCCTGTTAGCAGGGCGCGTGGGGGTGGGGCAAGTTCCTGGAATTTGCCCTGGGCATATAAAGTCATTGAGATGATTGAGATGAAGTAAAGAAATGAGTCTTTACTTTTCTTCCCCCAAGATTTGGTGAAATTTAGTATCTTTTGTTTTTAATCTGCTTCACTCTATTAGGATATTATGTTGAAATCTGGTAGAATCAAAGACAAAA
>NW_027892880.1:0-241 GCF_054177405.1 Leptonychotes weddellii | reverse complement strand
CAGCCAACAATTAGTAGGAGGCTTTTCTGCTCCCAGTGCTACGGACAGTGTTGATTCTAGCAGCAGCTGGTCGGTCTCAGCGATCAGGACAGGAGGAGAAACCCGAGGGGTGGTTAAAGTGCAGTCGTGAAGTCTCCCGATCGTTGCAGTGCGGCCTCATTCGGAGCTGGAATGAATTCCTTCCCCGTGAACAGCCAGATGCCTCGTGACTACCCAGACCGGCTGTCGCTCGGCCAGTGCT
>NW_027892879.1:0-241 GCF_054177405.1 Leptonychotes weddellii | reverse complement strand
GATCCCAGGATCCTGGGATCATGACCTGAGCCGAAGGCAGCTGCTTAACCGACTGAGCCACCCGGGCGCCCCTCTTTAAATATTTCTTTTCTGTGGCTCCTGAAGATCTCTTAGAAGTTGGGGCGGCATGTAGGTGCACTGGACCAGCAGCCTGACCCACCAATATAGAAAGTGGCAGACAACCACACCCATGCATCAATCCTGAGTAAGAGTAAAAATTTTTTCAATAATCAGTCCTTTC
>NW_027892878.1:0-241 GCF_054177405.1 Leptonychotes weddellii | reverse complement strand
GGCGGCCCAGGAGGCACTTATCCCCCAACCCGGGAGGCCACGATGGGCCATGCATTGGCCCCTAGGTGCAAAGGGGCCAAGGGGACACTCCGTTCTCCAAGAGCAGAATGAACAAAACATGCCATCTCTTTGTGGACCAGGAGCGCCTGCTAAGACTTGGGGTGGGGGGGGATTCAGGCACTCTGATAGGTTGTCACTGGCTCCAGGCACTCGGTCCCGGGTGGAGTGTGTGTGTGTGTGT
>NW_027892877.1:0-241 GCF_054177405.1 Leptonychotes weddellii | reverse complement strand
GTTCTTCTATTTGGGGAACAGAGTATAGGAGGCTGGACAGATCAGATCAGGGAGACCTGTTGGTAGACCGTGGTCTTCAGAGAGATTTCCATGGCTTAGACCATAAGCGTAGAGGAGGGATCGATTGAGAAGCCAGAGAGGCAATTGGTGATGTCATGGGAAAGCCAGGTGAGCGCCATGGCCTGGAGGCCAAGCAGTCCGTAATGGAGACGTTGGGACGCCTGGGTGGCTGAGTGGGTTA
>NW_027892876.1:0-241 GCF_054177405.1 Leptonychotes weddellii | reverse complement strand
TTGGTTTTGGCTTGGGGTGTGATCTCAGGGTCCTGAGATCATGCCCCAGGGTGGGCTCCGTGCTCAGCGTGGAGTCTGCTTGAGATTCTCTTTCCCTCTCCCTCTGCCCCTCCCACTTGTGCTCACTCTCTCTCTCTTTGAAATGAATAAATCTTAAAAAATAAATAATAATAATACCTGATACTAAACAAAATGATTGCTGGATGAGCAGATGAATGATTAACAAGATGAAAAAAATAAT
>NW_027892875.1:0-241 GCF_054177405.1 Leptonychotes weddellii | reverse complement strand
CAGGAAACAGTCATTTCTTCACTTATTCTTTCAACTATATGTCAGGCATTGTACTATGCACTGGGAATACAGTATTGAATAAAACAAAGATCTCTGACACAGGCAGCAACCTCTTTGACCTCAGCCGAAGCAACTTCTTCCTAGAAACATCGCCAAAGGCAAGGGAAGCAAGGGCAAAAATGAACTATTGGGACTTCATCAAGATAAAAAGCTTTTGCAAAGCAAAGGATACAGTCAACAA
>NW_027892874.1:0-241 GCF_054177405.1 Leptonychotes weddellii | reverse complement strand
ATTTAGATTATCTGTACATTAAGAGAGTGTGAACTTAAATTGTTATTATCTTTGTATTTTTTATTCATTTGAAAGTTTTCATAATAAAATGTTCAGGGAAAATGTCCTTAGACTGTTGAGGAAATCTGCTAATGAAATCTTTATTCTTAACACCTAAGTAAAAACACCAATTAGGGGCGCCTGGGTGGCTCAGTTGGTTGGGCGACTGCCTTCGGCTCAGGTCATGATCCTGGAGTCCCTG
>NW_027892873.1:0-1575 GCF_054177405.1 Leptonychotes weddellii | reverse complement strand
CTGGGGAGGAGGCTGGTGGGCAGGGGCCGGGAGTGCGGTCAGGACCACCTCCCATTCCTGGCTGCACCCCCAGTCTCCGTGCCCTCCACCCCAGGCTCTTCCTTTTTTATCCTGGATTTCCACCCCCTCCCTGACTTCCTTTGCCTCACTCCCTCTGGTTTCCCTCACCTTCTCTCCCTTCTTGACCTTTTGTCCTTACCTCCTTCCCCCTCCTCCTTTATCATTCCCTCCACCTAACTTCCTCCCACCTGAGCCCCTTCTTTCCTCCTTCCCTCTTTCTCCCCCAGGACAACCTCACCAGCGCCACTCTGCCCCGCAATTACAAGGTCTCGCCTCTGGCCAACGACAGGCGATCTGATGTGGGCAGCTACCGCAGATCGCTGGGCTCCGCGGGGCCATCAGGCACTTTGCCCCGCAGCTGGCAGCCTGTCAGCCGCATCCCCATGCCCCCTTCCAGCCCCCAGGCCCGCGGTGCCCCGCGCCAGCGCCCCATCCCCCTCAGCATGATATTCAAGCTGCAGAATGCCTTCTGGGAGCATGGGGCCAGCAGGGCCATGCTCCCTGGCTCCCCCATCTTCTCCCGAGCACCACCACCTAAGCTGCCTCCCCAGCCCCAGGCACCTCCTCAGCCCCAGCTGCCCCCTCAGCCCCAGCTTCCTCCCCAGCCCCAACCCCAACCACAGCCCCAGCCTCAACCCCCTGCCCCCCAACCTCCCCAACAGACTTGGCCCCCTGTGAGCGAAGGTGAGTCAGCACTGGGGGGCCCAGAGGGCTGCTTAGAGGGAGGACAAATGGCTGGGGACCAGAACAGCTGGGGGAGCCATCACAGCCAGACATTGTCCCTGCAGAGAGCAAGGCTACAGGAGCTTGGGAATTTGCTCAGGAGCTAGGTATAGCACCCTGAATCAGACTGCCTGGCTCCATGCTGTGTGACCTTGGACAAGTCACTTAACCTCTCTGGACCTCAGTTTCCTTGAGTGTAAAAGGTGATAGAGCCCGTCTTACTGATTATGGTATTAGATTATTTAATCCATATAAAGTCATTGAAGTAGGGTCTGACGTGTAGGAAGATCTCAATAGCTATTATATTGGTTATAACCATTATTAATATGTTTGTGTGCGTGAGACCAGCACAGGGCCTAGAGTTAAAACAAAATGGGTTTTGAGCCCCTCTCCACCGCTGACTTGCTGTATGACTCAGGATAGATTAGCTAACCTATCTGAGCTTCTCTTTTGTCATCTGTGAAAAGAGATTAATAATATCTACTTCATAGATTGTGAGGGACATTCAATGAAATAACTTGTGTAGAGAGTGATCATTACTGTTTTTGCCTGCTTTAGAAGCTCTGATAGAGAGAAATAAGACCAAGAGACCATCAGGCACCAGGACTCTAGTCCCAGCAAGAGTATTCTTTTTTTTTTTTTTAAGATTTTATTTATTTATTTGACAGAGACACAGTGAGAGAGGGAACACAAGCACGGGGAGTGGGAGAGGGAGAAGCAGGCTTCCTGAGGAGCAGGGAGCCCGATGTGGGGCTCGATCCCAGAAGCCTGGGATCATGACCTGAGCCGAAG
>NW_027892872.1:0-241 GCF_054177405.1 Leptonychotes weddellii | reverse complement strand
CAAAGTACATTCCTTTAAACCTACTTTGTTGAAGGTTTTTATCAGAAATGGTGTACTTTGTCAAATGCTTTTTCTGCATCTATTGAAATGATCATATGGCCTTTATACATTGTTATTGATGTGACCTATCACACTGATTTTTTTTTTTTTTAAAGATTTTATTTATTTATTTGAGAGAGAGAGTGAGAGAGAGAAAGAGGACAAGAGGGGGGAGCGGGAGAGGGAGAAGCAGACTCCCCGC
>NW_027892871.1:0-241 GCF_054177405.1 Leptonychotes weddellii | reverse complement strand
AGAGAGGGAGAGGGAGAAACAGGCTCCCCACTGAGCAGGTCTTGAGCCTGTCTTTACCCTTTGATTCAGTGATCTTTCTAGGAACCTTGCTGAAGATATACCTTCACAAATGCAAAATATGATATGCACATTCTCTGCATTGTGAGCTTACTTGTAATAAGAAAAGCTTGAGGGGCGCCTGGGTGGCTCAGTCGTTAAGCATCTGCCTTTGGCTCAGGTCATGATCCCAGGGTCCTGGGAT
>NW_027892870.1:0-241 GCF_054177405.1 Leptonychotes weddellii | reverse complement strand
AGAAATTACCAGGTGTTATAGTAAGTGCATGTCTAGTTTTGTTTTTTTTTTTTTTTTTTTAAAGGTTTTATTTATTTATTTGACAGAGAGGGAGATAGCGAGAGCAGGAACAAAAGCAGAGGGAGTGGAGAAGGAGAAGCAGGCTTCCCGCCGAGCAGGGAGCCCGATGCGGGGCTCGATCCCAGGACCCCGGGATCACGACCCGAGCCGAAGGCAGATGCTTAACGACTGAGCCCCCCAG
>NW_027892869.1:0-241 GCF_054177405.1 Leptonychotes weddellii | reverse complement strand
GTGATGATGGTGGTGGTGGTGGTGGTCATGGTGGTGATGATGGTGGTGGTGGTCATGATGATGATGATGGTGGTGGTGGTCATGATGGTGATGATGGTACTGGTGATGATGATGAGGATGGTGGTGCTGGTGGTCATGGTGGTGATGATGGTGGTGGTGGTGGTGGTCATGGTGGTGATGATGGTGGTGGTGGTGGTGGCAGTGACGATGGGGAGGGTGGTGCTGCTGTTAAGAGATTTCT
>NW_027892868.1:0-241 GCF_054177405.1 Leptonychotes weddellii | reverse complement strand
TTTTTTTTAAAAGATTTTATTTATTTATTTGACAGAGAGAGACACAGCGAGAGAGGGAATACAAGCAGGGGGAGTGGGAGAGGGAGAAGCAGGCTTCCCGCTGAGCAGGGAGCCCGATGTGGGGCTCGATCCCAGGACCCTGGGATCATGACCTGAGCCGAAGGCAGACGCTTAATGACTGAGCCACCCAGGCGCCCCTCAAGTCAGTGTTTTACTTGGTAAACATGTCTGAGACCATGCA
>NW_027892867.1:0-241 GCF_054177405.1 Leptonychotes weddellii | reverse complement strand
GATCCCAGGACTCCAGGATCATGACCTGAGCCGAAGGCAGTCGCTTAACCGACTGAGCCACCCAGGCGCCCTGGTGCACACATTTTAAAGGCAGGCGACCTTTTTATAACTGGCCGTGAGGTAAAGCTGCGAAATATTGGTAAGATGGCTATAAAAAAGGCAGAAGTCCTTCCTAATGCCTATTTTTGTTATATAGGACACTTAGATCATGAAAACGAAGTAGAGAAAAAACAAAAAACCT
>NW_027892866.1:0-241 GCF_054177405.1 Leptonychotes weddellii | reverse complement strand
TCAAATTGATATAATATATAACATCTTTAATACATTGCCTTACTTTTATTAAGTGCTCAAAAATGATGGTAATTGTCATGAAAATTACATCTAATATTTTGATACTATTAATTCTCTTTGTCTTTGGTTAATCATACTTCTTATCTCAAGTCAAAATTGCTCATACGCTGGAGACATGATAAGTGAACAATCTTTTTTTAAAATTTTTTATTGTTATGTTAATCACCATACATTACATCAT
>NW_027892865.1:0-241 GCF_054177405.1 Leptonychotes weddellii | reverse complement strand
ATGCTTTGTGCACCTTTCTTAAATACAGTGCTTCAGCAAAACTTTTTTTTTTTTAAACCCCCCCCTTTTCTTTTATTTTTATTTTTATTTATTTATTTTTTTTTTAAAGATTTTATTTATTTATTTGAGACAGAGAGAATGAGAGAGACAGAGAGCACATGAGAGGGGGGAGGGTCAGAGGGAGAAGCAGGCTCCCTGCTGAGCAGAGAGCCCGATGCAGGACTCGATCCAGGGACTCCAG
>NW_027892864.1:0-241 GCF_054177405.1 Leptonychotes weddellii | reverse complement strand
ACTCCTTTGTGTCTCCCCAAATTCATGTGTTGAAGGCCCCCATCCCAGGACCTCAGAATGGGGCTGTGTTTGCAGGTGGGGGTCTTGAAAGAGGGGATTATGCTAAAATGAGGTCAGTAGGGTGGACCCGGATCCCAGGGGACTGGGGTCCTTATAGGAAGAGGGGATGAGGACACGGACACGCACAGAGGTACAACGATGTGAGGACACTGGGAGGACATGATGTCTAAACGCCCAGGAG
>NW_027892863.1:0-241 GCF_054177405.1 Leptonychotes weddellii | reverse complement strand
TCATTGTGTCTCTCTCTGTCAAATAAATAAATAAAATCTTTAAAAAAAAAAACTTGTTAACAGTGCTGTGCAAATATCCTATATATTTATTGAGTCAACCTAAATTAAAATTATTGGCTATATTTTCTTTATAACAAGCAAATACTCTATATTCAGGCATCAAACCCACCTGAGTTTCAGATAGAAGCCACAAGTTATTAAAGAAAAAAAAGTTCTACCTAGAATCAAGCAGATAGGAGTG
>NW_027892862.1:0-241 GCF_054177405.1 Leptonychotes weddellii | reverse complement strand
CTTATCTGAAAAACATAAATCAAGAAGTTCATTATGTTTCTCTGAGAGAAAGCAGTGTGGAATCAGTGTCGGCAGCAGCCTGGAAACATTTAACATGAACTGCAATGAGGCAAGACCCTGGAAACGGTGACACTCGACTGGAAACACAGCAGAAGTGTGCCTACAACTCAGAACAATAGCGATCAGGAGAAGGCATTCCATCTCCTGCTGGCAAGTCACACACACACACACACACACACAC
>NW_027892861.1:0-241 GCF_054177405.1 Leptonychotes weddellii | reverse complement strand
GTGGCCACAGAGAAAGTTCAAATTGGAACAGATTTCTTTCACGCCTTTCCATGTGTCAGTAATTGTGCTCAAAGTTCTTCTCCAAGAACTTTTTTTTTAAATAAAAAGGGTTGATTTTATTTGTAACACAAATGAGATAAAGATATTAGTTGTGCCCCAAACTTTTAGCTTACTAGGCTTATATAGGTTTTTTTTTTTTGCACAAAACACTTTTTTATTGTTATGTTAATCACCATACATT
>NW_027892860.1:0-241 GCF_054177405.1 Leptonychotes weddellii | reverse complement strand
AACTCAAGGAAACATGTTTACCAGTTTATTAAGGGGTATGATAAAGGATACAGATGAGGGGCGCCTGGGTGGCTCAGTTGGTTGTCTGCCTTTGGCTCGGGTCATGATCTCAGGATCCTGGGATGGAGCCCTGCATCGGGCTCCCTGCTCAGCGGGGAGTCTCCTTCTCCTCCCTCTGTTCCTCCCCACCACTCGTGCTCTCTCTCTCTCTCAAATAAATAAAATCTTAAAAAAAAAAAAA
>NW_027892859.1:0-241 GCF_054177405.1 Leptonychotes weddellii | reverse complement strand
TCTCAAATAAATAAATAAAATCTTTAAAAAAAAAAAAAAAAGAATATCTATAGAGAAACACATCATAATCAAATTGTCAAAAAACAAGGGCAACAAGAGAATCTAGAAACTGGCAAAGAAGAAGCAACTCATCACTCATACAAAGGATCTTAAATAAGATTTAACAGCTGATTTCTCATCAGAAATCATGGAGGCCATAGGAGAGAAAAATGAAATTTTCTAAAGTGCTGAAAGAACTGCC
>NW_027892858.1:0-241 GCF_054177405.1 Leptonychotes weddellii | reverse complement strand
GGAAGTAACACCTATTTACAGGTGATATGATTATACATCTGGAAAAGCCTGAAAATTAATGGAAAATTACTGCAAATATAAGAATTTAGAAAATAACGTTTTACTTTTTTTTGTTTGTTTTTGTTTTTTATTAAATTTTATTTTATTATGTTACACTAGTCACCATACAATACATCGTTTTTTTGGTTTTTTTTTTTTTTGGCCTTTTATTTTTT
Organism: Leptonychotes weddellii; assembly: GCF_054177405.1. Lineage (NCBI taxonomy): Eukaryota > Metazoa > Chordata > Mammalia > Carnivora > Phocidae > Leptonychotes > Leptonychotes weddellii. Next base: position 26 of record NW_027892858.1, on the reverse strand, counting down.
TATTTTTTTTTTATTCTTATGTTAAT
>NW_027892857.1:0-241 GCF_054177405.1 Leptonychotes weddellii | reverse complement strand
GATCAGGACCTGAGCTGAAGGCAGACGCTTAATCGACGGAGCCACCCAGGTGCCCTGAAATATGGATGAATTTTAAAATCATTGCACTGCATTGTATGAAAGAAGGCAGACATAAAAGAGTATATATATGTATTTCCAGTTATATGAATTTGTTAAAACTGCAGTGAACTATTGATGGTTCCCTGGGTCTGAGGCTGGAAGCAGTGATGGACCACAAAGGGGCACAAGGGAGGTTGTGAGG
>NW_027892856.1:0-241 GCF_054177405.1 Leptonychotes weddellii | reverse complement strand
GCGAAAGTCTAAAATACTTTCTAAATGGAAGTGCAAAGCACAGTCCTCCCTTTGAGATTCTTCTTCTCCAACTGTTCTAATTAACACGGCTACTAACCACACTAACCTAAATAATCCACAGTATAGATAAATAAACATATATGATTTAAAATGTAGTTTAAGATGATCTATTTAGAAAAAACAAAAGTCTAGAATCAGTTTAGGTTTGTGTGATCTTCAAATCATCAAATTAAGAAACAAC
>NW_027892855.1:0-241 GCF_054177405.1 Leptonychotes weddellii | reverse complement strand
ATCCCAAGAACCTGAGATCATGACCTGAGCCGAAAGCAGGTACTCAACTGACTGAGCTACCCAGGGGCCCCTTCCTATGGATTTTTAAAAAATTAATAATGACTTCATCTTCCCCCTTCCTTTAACATTAAGGTATAATTACATACGTAGAATTCATCCTTTTTGGTGTATAGTTCCGTGAGTTTTGGCAAATGTAGATAGTGGTGTCAACACCACCCAAAGATGTGGAGCTCAGTTTCTA
>NW_027892854.1:0-241 GCF_054177405.1 Leptonychotes weddellii | reverse complement strand
AATATAGAAATCTGATATTCATCAAATGCTTTTTCTGTTCACACATTTAAGTACCTACGAAGTGGTAAAGATCTGTTTCCAATTGCTATGTCAAATACAAAAATGTAGTCTCCTTAAGGAGTTAAAAATCCAACAGAGGAAATAAGTGCCATAAATATAACTATAATGCAAAGCAGTATGAGCAGCCGAAAAGAGCAGCAGAAGTCGTAATGAAGCAATGTTCTAATGCACTTTTGTTAGA
>NW_027892853.1:0-241 GCF_054177405.1 Leptonychotes weddellii | reverse complement strand
TAGAAATTGGAGCTGGAAGCTGTTGTACATGGGCCACTTTATTTTTTTTTTTTATTTTTTTAAAGATTTTATTTATTTATTTGAGAGAGAGAATGAGATAGAGAGAGAGAGCATGAGACGGGGGAGGGTCAGAGGGAGAAGCAGACTCCCTGCTGAGCAGGGAGCCCGATGCGGGACTCGATCCCGGGACTCCAGGATCATGACCTGAGCCGAAGGCAGTCGCTTAACCAACTGAGCCACC
>NW_027892852.1:0-1575 GCF_054177405.1 Leptonychotes weddellii | reverse complement strand
TGCCCCAATATTTGGTTCTTACTAACCACAAATTGTTACAAACTTGGTGGCTTAAAATGACAGAAATGTATTCTGTCACAGTTCTGGTGTCCAGAAGTCCAAAAATCAAAGTGCCTGCAGGATTGATTCTTTCTGAAGGCTCTAAAGGGAGAATCTGCCCCATGCGTCTCCTAGTTTTTGATGGTGGCAGGCAATCTTTGGCGTTTCTTGGCTTATACACCTGTAGACTTTAATCTCTGCCTCTGTTTTCACACGGCCATCCCTTAAATCAAGGATGATTCTCATCACAAAATTCTTACCGTAATTACATCTACAAAGAGCTTACTTCCAAGGAAGGGCACATTCACAGATGTTAGGACTTAGAGCTGTCTTTTGGGAGGACACAATTCAGCCCACTATACGCCCTCTCCAGAACTGAGAATTGAAAAGCTTTGTAGGTCTTCTTACTTTTCATGGAAGTATTTGCAAAAGCACAATAAGAATCTATACGATAAGGTCTTGCCTGAGGTGTTGTATTTGAACTGAAACTCTTTTAATCAGGTATGACAAGCTGCTTTTAAGGAAAAAAAAACAAAACAAAACCTTTACTTATGCAGCCGATGCCTCCAAACGTCTCCCATGAAAACTGGCCTAATACCTGGCTTACGAGGTCCTGGTCTTACCCTTAAAAGTAGTAAGGAAGATTCCTGGCAGACTAGGACTCTTTAAGAATTGGGGGGACTTGCAGGAGATAGGAATTCACTTGGATATATAGTACTGCGGGTAACATCTGTTGGAGCGAGATTCTTGGGCTAGGCTTCCTGGCCTTGGGGTAAAAAAAAAAAAAGACGTTTTTAAAAAGTAAAATTTGAGATTCCTTATGAAAATATCCAGGCAGAGATTAATTTATGGCCTTTGTAGCTCTTCAGTATGGTATGGATGAATTGCAGGAATTGCAAAGCAACCTCAAGGAGCTTATGTGATAAACACTCTTGCTGCCCTCAGGTAAATAATCAGATCAAACTTAATGGCCCATTTTTAGGATCAAGAATAATCTCTGAGGTAATTATGATCACAGGAGGGCTAGACTATCAGAAAAAAAATATTAAAGACTTTGAACAAGCAAAAGGCTACTTGGTGTCCTGTTTAGTACATGCTTTTGGGTTATCTGTGCATTTTGCTGTCTTTGAGCTATTTTATAACTCTGTAATTTGTAAAAACTGGTAACAATGAAAAATGATATAAAAAGTGCATTTGTCTCATGCACCTTCAAGAAGTCAGTTTTGTTTCTATTAACCAGCACTTTCAGCACTGCTGAATGCCCACATCCTTGTTCTCTGAATTCTCTTTTGAACTCTTCTATCTTACAGGCTTCTTCATTTATTATTAATAAGTTAAATAAATATGTGTCATGATTTACAAAGTGAACAAGATATAAAATTGTGTCAGTTACATCTATTCACCATTCAGGAAAAATAACAGTTTTGGGATATCTCTGTGGGAAAATTGCATGTATTGATTGACTTATTTGTTTATCTTTCCTCCTCTAGAATGGAAGCTCCATAATGGCAATGACTTGGTCTTTTTTTTTTTTTT
>NW_027892851.1:0-241 GCF_054177405.1 Leptonychotes weddellii | reverse complement strand
TTAATAAAAAAAGTATCACATTTGATGTAGTTTGCCTAATACTGGCAGACTTAAAAAAAACTACCTAATGAATTCATTGTTGGTGGAAGATTTACCTGTGATGCCAGGGGTGGAGAGTGTTAAAGTCTAGATACATATCAGCTAAATGTTCATTTCCAACTGATAGCTTGATACTCAGCTTTGCAAGGGGAAAGAAAATCTAGAGCAAAATTTCCTCTTCGTAAACTCAGTAAATTCTAAT
>NW_027892850.1:0-241 GCF_054177405.1 Leptonychotes weddellii | reverse complement strand
CTGTACATTGATTTTGTATCCTGCAACTTTGCTGAATTCATGTATCACTTCTAGCAATATGTTGGTGGAGTCTTTCAGGTTTTCTACATAGAGTATCATGTCATATGTGAATAGTGAAAGTTTGACTTCTTCCTTGCCAGTTTGGATGTCTTTTATTCCTTTCTGTTGTCTGATCACTGAGGCTAGGACTTCCAGTACTTCCAATAGCAATGGTGAGGGCGCCTGGGTGGCTCAGTTGGTT
>NW_027892849.1:0-241 GCF_054177405.1 Leptonychotes weddellii | reverse complement strand
ATTCCCGCACTTAGCTTGTCTACTGTGTGCTCTCAGCAGCCGACGTCAAAGCCCCAGGGAAGGGTCAGCATCTTTGCTGCCTTTTTCTCAGATGCAAGAGTGAAGTCTAAGCTAAGGCGAGTCAGCTAGAGGGAACTGCAGGCATCAGGGGGAAAGAAACACATTCACTGTGATTCTCAATCATTTTCAGGCCAACTGCGAATGCTTCTCTCTTTTCTTCATAAATTTCCTTTCTCCTTGC
>NW_027892848.1:0-241 GCF_054177405.1 Leptonychotes weddellii | reverse complement strand
ATGGACAGCCCCATTATTGCAGATTTATCATTTTTTTTTTTTAAAGATTTTATTTATTTATTTGAGAGTGAGAATGAGAGAGCATGAGAGGGGGAGGGTCAGAGGGAGAAGCAGACTCCCTGCCGAGCAAGGAGCCCGATGCGGGACTCGATCCCGGGACTCCAGGATCACGACCTGAGCCGAAGGCAGTCGCCTAACCAACTGAGCCACCCAGGCGCCCCTGCAGATTTATCATTTAAAT
>NW_027892847.1:0-241 GCF_054177405.1 Leptonychotes weddellii | reverse complement strand
TAAGCCAAGTCAAACTATAAGTCGTGCTATAGCATTATGGTCATTCAGAAACGTGGTACCTATTTTTCCAAATAAAACTTTGGACACTTGGTCTCACAACTTTGGGGGAAGGTGGAGGATGTGGTGGCTTGGATTTTGATTGTTGGTTTTTTATTTTCTTTGTTGTGTTTATGCCTTAAGAAGTTTGTGGTCATAAGCATAAATATCTGAGATATAATTTGGACGTGGACTATTGGGATTA
>NW_027892846.1:0-241 GCF_054177405.1 Leptonychotes weddellii | reverse complement strand
GCGAAAGTCTAAAATACTTTCTAAATGGAAGTGCAAAGCACGGTCCTCCCTTTGAGATTCTTCTTCTCCAACTGTTCTAATTAACACGGCTACTAACCACACTAACCTAAATAATCCACAGTATAGATAAATAAACATATATGATTTAAAATGTAGTTTAAGATGATCTATTTAGAAAAAACAAAAGTCTAGAATCAGTTTAGGTTTGTGTGATCTTCAAATCATCAAATTAAGAAACAAC
>NW_027892845.1:0-241 GCF_054177405.1 Leptonychotes weddellii | reverse complement strand
AACATGCCCGGTTCCGACCTGGAGCGCCGTGCCCACCTTCTGCTGGCCCAGCTGGAGCTCGCAGAGCCCACGGAGGCCGAGTCCGAGGGTGAGAAGCCTGGGGCTGGGTGCCTGAGGGTGTGTGGGGAAGGGTCGGTGCTGGCCCCACAGGGAGGAGCCCCCAGAGGCTGGTGTGGGGCCAGGGGTAACGACTGGGCTCGGAGCACCCAGCAGGTGGGCGGCAGTCGGGGAGACGCCCCGG
>NW_027892844.1:0-241 GCF_054177405.1 Leptonychotes weddellii | reverse complement strand
GAGGGGCAAAGGGAAGGGAGGCAGACTCCCTGCTGAGCACGTGGGGGGGGGGGAAGGGCTCCATCTCAGGACCTTGAGATCATGACCTGAGCCAAAACCAAGAGTTGGAGGGGTGCCTGGGTGGCTCAGTTGTTAAGCGTCTGCCTTCAGCTTAGGTCATGATCCCAGGGTCCTGGGATCAAGCCCTGTATCAGGCTCCCTGCTCAGCGGGAAGCCTGCTTCTCCCTCTCCCACTCCCCTG
>NW_027892843.1:0-241 GCF_054177405.1 Leptonychotes weddellii | reverse complement strand
CTGTGGTAGGCACATCTCTTAGGATAAATGCAACCAATACAATCCACAGATTAAACTTTTTAAATGTGTTTCATTATGAAAAGACAAAATGTCATCAAAGTGACAGATAAAATTGTCTTATGTAGCAATGTGCATTGATCTCAATGAGATATTTCTATTTCTTATTCTCTTACATGAGAATATTACAGCAGGAAGAATTTAGTTTGCTTCACCATGTTAATACATGATCACAAAATGTGCA
>NW_027892842.1:0-241 GCF_054177405.1 Leptonychotes weddellii | reverse complement strand
TTCATATTTTCTATTTCTTCATGATTCAGATTTAGCAGACTGTATTTTTCTAGGAATTTATCAATTTCTTCTAGGTTGTCCGATTTGTTGGCATACAATTTTTGTAGTAGTCTCTTATAATACTTTGTATTTCTGTGGTATCAATTACTTCCCTTTTTTTGTTTCTGATTTTATTTATTTAAGTCCTCTTTATTTTTTTTCTTGATGAACCTAGCTAGAGGTTTCCCAAATTTTGTCTATC
>NW_027892841.1:0-1575 GCF_054177405.1 Leptonychotes weddellii | reverse complement strand
CCAGAAAGGCCTGGCAAGACATATTCAGGGTACTAAAAGAGAAGAACATGCAGCCAAGAATACTTTCTCTGGCAAGGCTCTCATTTAGAATGGATGGAGAGATGCAGAGCTTCCAAGACCGGCAGAAACTGAAAGAATATGTGACCAGTAAGCTGGCCCTGCAAGAAATATTAAGGGGGATTCTATAAAAGGAGAAGGACCCCAAGAGTGATATACAACAGAAATTTACAGGGACAATCTATAAAAACAAGGTCTTCACAGGCAACATGATGACAATAAATTCATATCTTTCAATAATCACTCTCAACGTGAATGGCCTAAATGCTCCCATAAAATGGCACAGGGTTGCAGATTGGATAAAAAGACAGGACCCATCCATATGCTGCCTACAAGAGACTCATTTTGAACCTAAAAATACATCCAGACTGAAAGTGAAGGGATGGAGAGCCATCTTCCATGCCAGCGGACCTCAAAAGAAAGCTGGGGGAGCAATTCTTACATCAGACAAATTAGATTTTAAACTAAAGACTGTAGTTACAGACAAAGAAGAACACTATATTATTCTTAAAGGGTCTATCCAACAAGAAGATCTAACAGTTCTAAATATCTATGCCCCCAACATGGGAGCAGCCATCTACATAAGCCAACTATTAACCAAAATAAAGAGTCATATTGATAATAATCCGTTAATTGTAGGAGACCTCAATACTCCACTCTCAGCAATAGACAGATCATCTAAGCAGAAAATCAACAAAGAAACAAGAGCTTTGAATGACACACTGGACCAGATGGACCTCATAGATATATACAGAATATGCCATGCTAAAACAACAGAATACCCATTCTTCTTGAGCACACATAGAACTTTCTCCAGAATAGACCACATACTGGGTCACAAATCAGGCCTTAACTGATACCAAAAGACTGAGATTATTCCCTGCATATTCTCAGGCCATAATGCTTTAAAACTGGAACTCAATCACAAGAAAAAATTTGGCAGAAATTCAAACACTTGGAAGCTAAAGACCACTCTGCTCAAGAATGTTTGGGTCAACCAGGAAATCAAAGAAGAACTTAAACAATTCATGAAAACCAATGAGAATGAAAACACATCAGTCCAAAACCTATGGGATACTGCAAAGGTGGTCCTGAGGGGGAAATATATAGCCATCCAAGCCTCACTCAAAAAAACAGAAAAATCCCGAGTTCACCAACTAACTCTACACCTTAAAGAGCTAGAGAAAAAGCAACAAATGATGCCTAAGTCACGCATTAGAGGAGAAATAATTAAGATTAGAGCAGAGATCAATGAATTAGAAACCAGAAACACAGTAGATCAGATCAACGAAACTAGAAGCTGGTTCTTTGAAAGAATTAATAAGATCGATAAACCACTGGCCAGACTTATCCAAAAGAAAAGAGAAAGGACCCAAATTAACAAAATTATGAATGAAAGGGGAGAGATCACGACTAACACCAAGGAAATAGAAACAATTACTAGAAATTATTATCAACAACTATATGCCAATAAACTGAGCAATCTGGATGAAATGGAGGCCTTCCTGGAAACCTATA
>NW_027892840.1:0-12978 GCF_054177405.1 Leptonychotes weddellii | reverse complement strand
ATGACCCAGCAATTGCACTACTGGGTATTTACCCCAAAGACACAGATGTAGTGAAAAGAAGGGCCATATGCACCCCAATGTTCATAGCAGCAATGTCCACAATAGCCAAACTGTGGAAAGAGCCGAGATGCCCTTCAACAGATGAATGGATAAAGAAGATGTGGTCCATATATACAATAGAGTATTACTCAGCCATCAGAAAGGATGAATACCCAACTTTTACATCAACATGGATGGGACTGGAGGAGATTATGGTAAGTGAAATAAGTCAAACAGAGAAAGTCAATTATCATATGGTTTCACTTATTTGTGGAACATAAGGAATAGCATGGAGGACACCAGGAGAAGGAAGGGAAAAATGAGGGGGGGGTGAAATTGGAGGGAGAGAGGAACCATGAGAGACTATGGACTCTGAGAAACAAACAGGGTTTTAGAGGGGAGGGGAGAGGGGGATTTGTTAGCCCGGTGATGGGTATTAAGGAGGGCACGTACTGCCTGGAGCACTGGGTGTTATACAAAAACAATGGATCGTGGATCACCACATCAAAAACTAATGATTTATCGTATGGTGACTAACATAACATAATAAAGTTAAAAAAAAAAAAAAGACATGTAAGTATTAAACACTAATGGGCTTAATAACCTTATTAAATCCATTATTCAAAAATTAAAAAAAAAGAAAGCATCTGTCTTCGGCTCAGGTCGTGATCCCAGGGTCCTGGCATTGAGCCCTGTGTCAGCAGGGAGTCTGTTTCTCCCTCACCCCCGCTCGTGCGCTCTCTCTTTCTCTCTCTCAAATAAATAAATAAAATCTTTATTTAAAAAAAAAAAGAAATATGGGTTGCACCCCATATGTGGCTAGGGTCCTACCAACTGTTGCCCACTCCCAGAAGAATTGTTTAAGTCCGTCTTTCTTTTGGTTATCTTTGGGAGTGCTCTAGGTCTTGGGAGGGTAGTATCTTCTGCATCCTCTTTAGGGATGCTTCTTGCACCCAAGGAGGTGTTCAATACTAACAGGAAGATTTACTGGTTGTACCAGCCGAAACCTGACAAGACATTCAAAAAGATTTGTGGGGTGTTTTGTTTTGTTTTGTTTTGTTTTAGGTAGTTCTATGGTCAGAAGTTGGCCAAATTGGAAGCTGATATTCATAACCAGACAGAAACTTATTTTTGGCCTTCTCCCCTAAGCTAAAATGAAGCTATGTACTCGAAGGGAAAGAAAAATGTTCTGAAGCCTTTGTGGAGGGTTTACTAAAACATTCCAAAAACACACAGTTCTAGATCTAGAACATAGGAATCTTTTCATTTCCATCTAAGTTGAAGATCTTCTTCCTGATATAAACAAGCAAATTGAAGAAAATATAGTTAGATGGGTGGGTCAGCTTCTTGATATCATTCAAGTTGCAAAACAATATTTTGAGGAATTAAGAACAACTGTCTTTGTCTTATGAGTTGAGTTTTTACAAGAACAGAAATGAGGCTCTAGAAACAATACAAAGCCCACCTATCCTTTTTACCAATCTCAAAACCTTCCTATTCATCTCTAAAGGATTCCAGATATTATAAAAGATCTGGATTTAGTGAACAAAAGTCCTTCCTGATAGAGCTTGCCTTCTTTTTCTGTGCCTTTTGCGATGCAAATATTCTACCTGGTCTTCTCTGGGAACCAAGGTAATTCTGATCAGAAGGAAGGAAGAAAAATAAAGGAAAGGCTATTTTGAAAATGAGGTCCATGAACAATTGTAAAAGTCTCTTTCACAAATACCAGTAAAAAGCTTTACCCATATGAGCAGATAACCTTAACTTATTCCATCTACCAAAAACACAATCTGGATCCAACTGTTCTCTTATAAACTGGTGATTTTGCATTACTGTACCTGTCTCATGGCTAAAATTTTTTAATGAAAGCTCTAAGATCTCTGTGTCTTTGTTTTTTTTTTTTCCCAAGATTTTGTTTATTTATTTGACAGAGAGACACAAGGAGAGAGGGAACACAAGCAGGGGGAGAGGGAGAGGGAGAAGCAGGCCTCTGGCAGAGCAGGGAGCCCAATGTGGGGCTCGATCCCAGAACCCTGGGATCATGACCTGAGCCGAAGGCAGACGCTTAACGACTGAGCCACCCAGGCGCCCCATTCTCTGTGTCTTTGTATGTATGTTATAGATACGTGATTCTTTTTCCACCTCTGGATGATATTGCCAAAATTAATTTGTGAAGAGCTCAATTTAATTGGCTTAAAGACAAACAAGCATTATATAAATCAAGTATACTCTCAGAAATATAGAAATGAGCCCTAATGTTTTATAAATTCATGTGATCTAGGATAATCTTTGGTAAATAAAAGCTCGCTTAAGTTTGTTGGCTCAGTTAAAACAGGCATGTCTTTAGGGTTATCAGCCATGAAACATAATACTTTTATTCTACCTAGGTTGATTAAAAGCCAAAAAAGATGTCTCTGTTACAGAATGTTTCAGCAAGACATAACTTAAGGCATGCCTGGCTGGCTCAGTCAAAGGAACATGCGACTCTTGATCTCAGGGCTTGTGAGTTTGAGCCCTATATTGTGTGTAGAGATTACTAAAAAAATAAATAAACTTTAAAAAAAAGGTAAGAAAACGATGGTCTGCTGTTCAATATCTCATGGAAATTTTATGAAGAATCTAAACAAAACTGTTAAGAATGAGTAAATCAAGTAAGATAAAAAGTTTATAAATGAGCTTTTCAACAATAATTATGCTTTATGGCATATCTACTTAAAAAATAGTTTCCAAGATCTTTCTGGTCACTTGAAACCTTCAAGTTTTGGTGAGATGAGTTAAATAATGGATAGTCGTTGAATATCTAGATCATTTCCAAATAGGATAAAATACTGAAGCATTAATTACTTAACACAGAATTGTCCACTGTGGGTTTCCTTTTACAGAGGAATTACACATATTGAGGTCTATCAGTAAACATGTTTTGTGCCCTATTGAAAAATTTACATGAGGAAGAATATACTTCTAGAAATTATGAAACATAGTTACATCTTTGCCAATCCACAGGATGCTAATGTAACAGTCCACAATCGCTAACTTCTTAGTTTTCACTAGGAATAAAGGGGTTTAAGGATTAAGAATTCTAATCAATATATGTAATTAAAACTCCTTAGAAATCATAAGGGTGAAAGGAAACCGCTATGTAAGCAAAGTAGGTTAGGAGATTAAAATGTGTAGTTGTTCCAGAATGAGAAAAGAAAAAAAGAAAAAGAAAAAGGACAAAAATTGAATGGATATAAAAACATTTGTAGAAGGTTTGTTGAAAAGGAATCTCAGAAAAGGAATTCTGTATATGGTCAGGCTGGCTAAGATTGGAATGAATTTCAGTTTTTAAAAAATGAGCTCTCATATCAAAAGTTGCAAAGAAATTAATGCCCAGGCAAGACTAGTCACTAACCTATCTCCCACTCCCAGTCCATCCATCAAAGGAGAGGAATTAAAAGCCAAGAGGTGAAGAGAGAAAGCACTGGAACCCTCCCCAGAATTAGTCTGACCTGTCTTCTAGGTACCATCAGAAACACGCACAGCTGGGACCAACCCCGGGGAAATTGGCCTGAGCCCTTCAGCCTCCAAGACAATTCTCCAGCCCTGATGGTTTTCAGAGAGGAATGACTGGGTCAGGCACTCAGACAGCTCTCCTTCCCTCTCGCTCCTGGGAAAATAAAAGATAGGCCTGTCACAGCCCGTAATTGTAGCAATACTCGGTGGGGCAGAATTTTCATAGCTCTGCTGTGCTGGGAAAACATGGTGCTCATTTGCTCTGCGAACTTCTGCTGGGGGAGAGAGGGAAGGACGGATGGTCCTTAAGGCAGTAACTGTTTCTTCTTGCTCAGCCCCCTCCTCTCTGACCCTGCCTGGCTTGCTCGGAAAGTGTTCTCAGGGTCGCTCACTGCTGTGGGTATCAGGAACCTTGCACATCACGGCGTTCACACTTGTCACTTTGGAAACGGGAAAGCAAGGTTCATAAAAAGTGAAATGATTTACCCAAGGTCACACAGCTAGTTCCCTAACAAACTGGTGGCCCACGTCCACCAATTCTCTTCTCTTCTCAGTGCTATTTACTATTATCAGAGTAGATGGACCATGAATCGTATGGAGCTTGAGCTCCAGAGCCCCCGCGTGCATGGGACCCTTCTGAGACCTGAGGTCCTGGCTACATGTATACATGGTCATCTGTTTTCATATAATTTGCATAAGGAAGATATTTTAACCACCATTAAGACCCCTGTTTCTTTCCTCCTTGACTTGCTACAAGCACTTTGTCCACATATTGAGTGACCTAGGAGTTAAGGACCCAGTTAGCCAGGTTCAGCCAGATTTATTTCTATGATTTACAGTAGCAACCTTTGTGTCTAGTTAAGTCACTGTTGGCCATCCTGGAGCAGCAATGGCTTCTGGGAGCGTTCCTACCTATGCAGACTTACCAACCAGCATCATGACGTGAAGGTCCCATCATGATGAGAACATTGCCTACAGCATCCAGCCCCAGATGTGGGGAATGCAGGTGAAACAAGGCAGGTGATTGTACAGAGCCAGAATATGGTCTACAGAATATTCTTTCAAAACTTACAGCTCGGAGGGGCGCCTGGGTGGTGCAGTTGGTTAAGCGTCTGACTCTTGGTTTCCGGTCAGGCCCTGATCTCAGGGTGGTGAGGTCGAGCCCTGCATCAGTCTGGGATTCTCTCTTCCTCTGCCCTCCCTCTCATGCTCTCTCTCTCTTTCTCTCTCTAAAATAAATAAATAAGTCTTAAAAAAAAAAACAACCCTTTTATTTTTTTAGTATCGTTTTTCTTTTTTTTTTAAGATTTTATTTACTTATTTGAGAGAGAGAGAGAGAGCACAGCAGAGGGAGAAGCAGACTCCCTGCTGAACAAGGAGCCTGATGCGGGACTCGATTCCAACACCCGAAGGCAGACACTTAACCCACTGAGCCACCCAAGCGTCCCCTTATAGCTCTTTTAAAAGAAACTTGACAGAGGTTTTCTCAAATTTGACAATAATCCTAAAAGTTTACCTGACATGACCCAAAACCAAGTTGGGAAGCCGAAGGAAAATTTTCTTTAACTATCAGTGGTAAAAAATAAATTTTGATCAACCATGCTAGAGAATGGGTTAAATTATCCTTATTCTCTTTAGAAAACAGAATTATAAAAAGCCATGAATCAAAGAATATTCAAGGCAATCAAAGAATATTCAGCCAAAAACTTTTGAAAAAAAGAATTATAAATAAATGCCAGGAAGTCAATTTTAAAAATATGTTATTTTTCTGGATTTTGTGATGTTTGTGGTATTTGTCAGCTTCTTAAAAATCATTACTTTGTAAAGGTTTATTATTCTAAATAAGTATTCCCATTAATATTTAATTTTGTATTTGTAATTTTGTATCCTTTTTCTTAAAGAGGGATCCAAAAGATGTATAAGCTTCAGGCCCTACAAAGCCTGGATCTGCCCCTTATTATTGTGTTACAATATTTTATATTAATAGCAATATTTAACAAGTACCTACTAAGTACAGCAAGGAGCTATAGTGGATATATAATCCCTTTTCACTTTATTTCATCCCCATTTTATTTTATTTTATTTTATCATACATATTAGATACATATAGAGAGAAATATATGTAGCTATATTGATACATAGATTTATATGAAAAACATTTTGAAATGTCTCATTCTCTTTTAAGCAGGAGGCACTCAAAATCATTTCAGCTTTCTTGATGAGGATGCATGCTTATCATAATGAAAATTAATTATTGCTATCATCAATGTGTGAAGTTAAGTATCTGCTGGGACATAGAGTTGCCATTTTTTGCTTTTGTTAAAAGAGTTACTTTTAGTGTTCTTCCCTTTTAACCTTTAATCCATTGGTCCCAGTGACATAATTGGCTTGAAAATTAGATCAAAAGGCTGTTTAATTGCATGTAATATAAGAGAAAGGCAGCTCTGGGGTGCCTGGGTGGCCCAGTCAGTTAAGCTTCTGCCTTCGGCTCAGGTCATGATCCCAGGGTCCTGGGATGGAGCCCCGTGTTGGGCTCCCTGCTCAGCAGGAAGTCTGCTTCTCCCTCGGCCCTTCACCCCACTCATGCTCTCTCTCTCAAATAAATAGATAAATCTTTTAAAAAAAGAGTAAGGCAGCTCTGATTACGGTAGCATGGAGCTCTCCTAACACTGTGTCTGAGTTTTACGGCATGATACCAGTTTGGGCCCTTCCCATGCTTTAATTGGTTATTGTCTTGGTTCTCAGTTATGTTTCAAAAGAATTGATCTTCCCAGAGAACTGAGTTACAAAAAGTAGGGTGTTACTATATAAGCTACTGGAATTGGAACCCCTATGGATGCCCAAAGGTCTGAGAAATGCTTGAGAGGACAAAACAGCCACTAGCCTGTTTTAGAGATTCCTGTTTTCTAGACCAGGGAAAAGACTGGAAGCAAGTGTTGGCCATCCTCCTGCCTTCCATCTCTCCCCTCCTTGCCCCGCTACTAATGATGGAGGAGAAAATGCTGGTTAAAGGTGAGTAGTTAAGCAAGGGTGGTAAGCCATCGTCCTGTCCCAACTGAGAATTCTAGAGCATGGCTTGCACTCTGATGCACATCCAAAAGGATTCTAAGAAAGCGCTTCTGGGAAGCTCAGCATTTTGGTGGATGGCAAGAGTTGGCACAGCTCCCGCTGCAGGGGAGAAAGAAGCAGGTGAATATTCAACAAGCATCTTGTGCGTGCCCAGACTGCACCAGCACGTTCCCAAACACTCTCCTTTCTTCTTCACAACAGGTAGGTATCATGTTCCCCATCTGGTAGGAGAGGAAACCAAGATTTGAAGAAGTTAGCTCACTTGCCTAAGAGCCCATAGTTTGTATGTATAGAACTAAGATTGAAATTCAGCTCTTTCTGAAGCTAATTCCACTGTCTGGTCACTATAGATCAAAATTAAGCTCTACAGAGGCACCTGGGTGGCTCAGTCGTTAAGCGTCTGCTTTCGGCTCAGGTCATGATCCCAAGGGTCCTGGGATCGAGCCCCACATCGAGCTCCCTGCTCAGCAGGAAGCCTGCTTCTCCCTCTCCCACTCCCCCTGCTTGTGTTCCCTCTCTGACGCTGTCTCTCTCTGTCAAATAAATAAATAAAATCTTAAAAAAAAATTAAGCTCTACAGTCTTTCATCATGCTGCAGAAGACATAAGAACAGGAGAGAAATCATGGAGGACCAAAGTGTTTATAAAGTTCTCCTATTTCACCTCATCCTGTGGTCTCCTGGGCACTTGTAAACAGTAGGACACAATGTCCATCCTTGCTTTTTGGCAAGCCTGGATCTTCCTGAATGATTTTGGGCTTCAAATATTTCCCACAGAGTGTTCTGTTTCTAATCAACCCTAACTGGTCTCCTTCTTTCCTTTGTGACTTATATTACTCTTCACCTCCAGGCATGTGTCATTCAAGGGTTCAACAATTCCTCCAGCCTCAGGAATGCATCAAAGCAAATCACACTGATTACTGCCAATTTGTTCTCAGGGCTCAATAGCACATTGCCAGAGGGGAGTGAGGAGATGACTCTGGAGAGAAAATGTCCTGAGATTCACTGGCCTGATTCTTCTATGAGCAACTCCAAGAATTAGCAAGGACAGCATCACCATCTTTCTCAGAGAAAGTATTATGTGGACAAAATTACACTGAGCTCTCTGGTATTGTACCATGTTAAATTTCAGCCTAGATATGTAAAATGAATAAAGGAGTGATTGAATAGAGCAGGACTTTAGGTGCTATCAACATTTTAAGCTGAGTAATTCTTTATTGGGGCAGCAGGGGGCAGGATTCTGTGTATCGTAGGACACTTGGCATTCAGCAGCATTAAGATGCTAAGCATTAGAGGATGTTTAGCCAGCAGCATGCCTGCAGTTGTGACAACCAATATTGTCTCCAGACATTGCCAGCTGTCCTCTAGGGAGCAAAATTATCCTGGTTGACAACCACTGGAATCGAGTGAAAAGACATGTATTACCCCAAATGGAGGCTTCCTGGCTCTGATTAGGGTTCTAGATAGGTCCAAAGATCCTCTGCATCATATCAGCGCTCCATCTTCATGACCCCTAGCATGCCATGCATGAAAACTGCTTTGACCATGGGTACTTTGAGTGTATCCAAATTCATTTTTGTCCTGAGCAATGGGGAATGTAGCTTTCCTAAAAACAATTCAATGAACCAAATCTTACAAAGATCAAGTATGTGTAATATAAGCCCCACATTCATGAATATCGAACTATCTTATTCTCTGTATATCCAAGCGCTTGACAGGTAAAACAGAACACTAGCTTACAATACACCAGAGAAGTTACCCACACATCAGCCTGAACACATGTTTATTTGCACATTATCACTCATACACATTTTGTCTCTGTGCCATTTTCAGAATTAAATGACAGCACGGGGAGCAAGACATTTGGAGGTAAAGAGAAAAATGATTCTCAGATGAGAGTTGAAGAAGCCGGAGGGCTGAATTGGCAGGTCATTCTGTAAAGACCAGAGTAAGTTCACATATTCCATGTGACGTGTAAGTCACACCAAATAAAACCATATCTGTACAACTAACTCACTTTCACAAACTTGTTGAATCAGGCCTGAGGACTGACTATATTCCAAGAGACAGAGTGAGAGAGCCATAAAAATTATTGAGATTCGGTTGGTCTAGAAGGGAATAGAGACACCCAGGTGCTCAATCACACCTGCGCTCTAAAACTTGAGGGATCAATTCATCAGGCAGAGGCGTCTGTATTCACAGACAGTCCGGGGTGCCTGGCTGGCTCAGTCAGTAGAGCCTACAACTCTTGATCTTGGGATTGTAGGTTTGAGCCCCACGCTGGGTGTAGAGATGACTTTAAAAAAATAAAATATTTTAAAAAACAAAAGAAAACAACAATAACAGCAAACAGAGACTGTCAGCCCCTGCCCCTGGGAAAGGCAGAGGGTTGCGCTAGAACTAGTACATGCTAGTTCTCTCCCCCTTCTCTCCTTTTCTCCTGGTCTCCTCTTTTGTACCTCCTCCTCCTCTGCAGCCTCGCCTTCTTCCTCCTCTTGTATTAGGATGATAATCGCCGTTATCATCATTATTTTTACATGGACATAAATTGGTTTTATGATAGAAGCAAAGAGGCCTCATGGTCCCAATTCCTCAGGAATTTTCAGAATGTTGATTTAACCGAATGAGGGACGTGCCTTTACTAACCTCAAAGGCGGGGATTTTCCTAATTTACCTATGGGAGAAAGTACTGACATCACTTACTGACCTCAAATTCTAGTAACCCTGTGGTTGACTAGTTTAGGTGAATTCAGTAAGAGATGTCAAATCCTAACATTCGGGAATTAAAGGATACCAAGACTGAGATAATGCATCTGTTACCAGTAGCTGAAACAAGAATCAGAACAGGGACCCTAATGAAACTTAGAATACAGCTGAAATTCTAGATTTTATTTATTTATTTGAGAGGGAGAGAGAGAGCATGAGCAGGGGGAGGGGCAAAGGGAGAGGGAGAAGCAGACTCCCCACTGAGTAGGGAGCCCAACTCGGGGCTCCATCCCAGGACCCCGAGATTGTGACCTGAGCCGAAGGCAGACGCTTACTTAACCCATGGAGCCACCCAGGTGCCCCTACAGCTGAAATTCTAGAGGAGACTCAAAGCTCCACTCCTGAGTATGACCAACATGTGCATAGGTCAAAGAAGTCTGAAAGCAGGACGGCAGGTTGGGGCAGCTCAGTGCAGGGTCTGATATCTTCCAGAAAGATCACAGGAAGGAGAATTTTCTAGGTTCCTCCTATGAAAGCCTAAGTATCCCAGGATAAATTGGCGAAATCTTGGTCAGCGGGAAAAGGCATCTAAATGAGAAATTCATGTTCTCAGGATGAGAGCATCCTATATATACTTGGGGTCGGCCCCTCCTGAGAAGGGGACGCTGGGGCACAAGGTAGGGCTGTGCTGGGCTGCTAGAAGAGAGGGTGTCTACCTTTTATGAAAGGCTCCTTCTTCCAGGGAGACTGGAAGGAATGAAGCACCAGACTGTCATTGCTTATCACCGTGGCTACATTTCAGATATGATGTGCTCATAATATTAGGCACCCTAACCAATAAATTTAATTCCTCCATCTTCTGACCGATACTCAGTCTAATAAATGTATGACCTTAAAAAAAACTATAACTCATACGTGTCTTCTCCCCAACACTCCTCTCATGCAAGGACAGAATCAAGGGATAATACACTTTTACCCCAAAGACTACCTAATCCAGGATTCTCTCGAAAGGTCAGAAACCTCCCATTGAGAATATATGACCTGGATGGTGCTACAGGAAACATAGCATTAAATATCACTGAATCACACAGAGAAAAATGTTTCTTCTCGGTAAAGTGTATATTCTTATTTTGGGGAATGTCTGTTAAAGTCTGAGTTATTAATGTATTTCCAATCTCTCTCCAATAGCTGCTGATCTTTTTAGAAAAGACAGGCGTCAGGCTCAGAGACTCCACAGGAAACAGTATCTCGCTGACTTTAAAAGCACTGTGTTACTTATATTAAATTTATTTTTGTGGCCACTTCCTATCTGTGCTAAGAGCCACTGCTATATTTATGGTTGCATGTAAAGTGCCACCTTCAGTGAAGTTAAAATGAATACATTTACTGGAAAGAAATCATGTTACGTAAACAATGGTATCGAGTAATAGTATTGCTGATCTAAATGTATGAAAAAAATAAGCATGAAACTGGCACACACCAATGACTAAAATTGAGGAAAAACTGACCTCATGCCTACTCCTTATTTTAAAGATGAGGAACTGTGACCCAGAGGGTTCTATGCCTTGTCCAGATCATACAGTCAATTAGCAGGAAAGGCAGAATTCAAACTTAGGTCTCCTGATGCCCTGTCCCACTGGTCATCATGTATCGTGGATGCTGCTGGTGGGACTCCTGGGTCTCCCCTTCAGGACTGAGGCATGCCTCCCCCCTGCCGGAGGGAACCTTACTCACTGGCATCCCTCACCTTCATCCCCATCTGGGAATTGTGGTCAGGTAAAAAGAGTTTCTAAGGACATGTCCCATATCTGGAAACAGCCTGTGTCCAATGACGGGTCCCTGTGCAGGGACAGAGGCATAAAGGCTCACCCATCCTCTGAAGAACAGGGCAACTGTTAAAGGACCTTCCAAGTTCCAGAACTCTCCGTGGGATTGGCTGCAGCCTTTGCTGTGACTACAATGGGGGTTGAACTCGTCCCTCTGTCCAATCCTGCTTCCTTCATTCCCCGCCCCCCCATGTGTGGACCCCAGGCACTCCCCAGGAAACTTCCTGCACACAAATCTCTGTCTTCAAATCTATTTCCCAGGGAGCTTATAAAACATCATGTTTCCTATTTTAAAGGAAAACATAAAGTTACTTATCAGAATACCATATCATTAAAGAAAGCAGAGCAAAAGCAAGTAAATAGAAGATTTGAATTAGTTGTGACCAGATTAGAATTTTAGAACCCATTGCCAAAGTCTGCTATAAAGCTTAAATAGCAAGAAACCAAGTGGAGTATAATAGATAACATATATGAGTTTGAGGGGATTTTTTGGGTCAGAAACATCGGATCGTAAACGAGAGCTTCAACATCATCTACGGTGTCAGCTGTAGATTAAGCTTTACATTTTGAAGTGGCAAGTGCAAATACAGAGATTTGGATATTTGAATGTCTATAGTAATTTCCTAACATTGTTTTAAAGATATACTATTTTAAAAGAACTTCCGACATGATTCTAAAAATATAAAATGAAATAGAACATAATAAGGAAGTTTCCTTACCTGACAAACTCAACAAACAATCAAGTACTGCTAGGTATTTTGGGGAACACAGACTTGAGTCAGGCAAATCAGGCACTGTGTCTATTTTCAAGGAATGAAGAGCATATTGAAGGTTGAAGACTCTATCATGCTCCCTTTAATGACCACTGCCTCATTCTGTCCTATCCTGTCAGGACTTCAACTAAATGTAAGCTTGACCTTCTCACTCTATCCTCCATGTCTCCCACCTGCCCTTCTGCATGTTCAAGTCTCCTGACACTCTGTGCTTCGTTCTGGATAATTTCTGATGACCTGATTTTCACTTATTTCTTCAGCCAAGTCTCATCTGCAGTTAAACCTACCCATTGAGTTCTTCATTTTGATTATATTATTTTTCAGTTCAAGAATTTCCACTTGGTTCCTTTTCAAATCTTCCATATCACTTTTGATGGATTATAGTTCACTGCCATATTTTTCACACTTGCCCTTAATCTCTTTGGACATAGTAACCAAATCTCCCTTACACTCTGGGTCTGGTAATTCCAGTTTCTGGAGCACTAGTGGGTCTAATTCTGTCATGTTGGTTCTGCTGGTATTTACTTATACTGATTTATTTCCCCTTATGCTTAGTTTTCAAATTATTGGTGGAATTGATGTAAGGCCTCATATGACACTTTCTTCCACTAATGAGATTTTAATTTGTACTTCCAGGCACCTAGGGGCTCTAGAGATCTGAGACCCCCTGTCCAATTCTGAAGATATTTCTGGGCCACCAAGATAAGGTGAAGAATGGCTCAATATGAAGATCAGCTTATGTCTAGTTCACCTTTACTTTTAGGAAGCAGCCCTTCAGGTATCAGCTCAAAAGCAGGGAGTAGCTTGCCAGGGTCCCCATTCTTGGCAAGTCCTATGTCTTCACTCTTGTTCTTCTAGATGTGCAAAGCCACAGAATATACATACAACTCAGTCTTTCCAACCACACCTTCCAAAACAGTGAATGACTCCCAAGGCAGAAGAGCCAGAGTTTTGCTCATCTCTCTGGGTTACCCCCCTCTCCTGACTTCAATCCATTAAACGTTCATTATCTTATTAGAATATTAATGCTCTTTAGAAAAAGTATCCCTATTTTATCCACACTTTTTAAAAA